>NW_024112990.1:0-9496 GCF_003073215.2 Triticum urartu | reverse complement strand
TTAATGTCCGGTTGTAGATAACTTGAACCTTAACTTAATTAAAATGAATCAACTGAGTGTGTTACCGTGATGGCCTCTTCTCGGCGGAGTCCGGGAAGTGGACACGGTGTTGGAGTAATGTTTGCGCAGCTTGTTTCTCTAGTTTCTCGCTCGCCCTTTGCCTCCTCTTCTCGCTCTCTTTTGCGAATAAGTTTGCCACCATACTTGCTAGTCGCTTGCTGCAGCTCCACTTATATTTACCCTGCTTTACCTATAAGCTTAAATAGTCTTGATCGCGAGGGTGCGAGATTGCTGAGTCCCTGTGGCTCACAGATTACTATTACACCAGATGCAGGGCCTGATGATTCCGCTCCAGGAGACGCGCTTGAGCTCAAGTGGGAGTTCGACGAAGACTCTCAACGTTACTATGTTTCCTTTCCTGATGATCAGTAGTGGTGCCCAGTTGGGGGTGATCGGGACCGTGTTGCATGTTGGGTTCTCTTTTATTTTGGCGCCGTAGTCGGGCCATGAGTGTTTGGATGATGTAATGTTATTTATGTACTTGATTGACGTGGCGAGTGTAAGCCAACTATGTTATCTCCCCTTTTATTATCATATTACATGGGATGTTGTGAAGATTGCCTAACTTGCGACATATGCCTTCAATGCGATTATGTCTCTAAGTCGTGCCTCGACACGTGGGAGCTATAGTCGCATCGAGGGTGTTACAAGTTGGTAATCAGAGCCATCACCGACCTTAGGAGCCCCATTGCTTGATCGTTTTTAGCGGCCGAGTTGTGTCTAGAAAAATGTTTTGAGTCATTTAGGAATTATATATCGGAGAGTTTAGGAATTCTTTTTACTTCCCAGTCTCCTCATCGCTCTGGTAAGGCATCCTGACGTAGAGTTTTGACTCTTCTCTTCTCAAATTTCACTAATTTTTTTAGGATCACGCGGGTATCTTGGAATCGTTCCGATGACTTTATGATGAGAACATTGTCTTGGTGCCTCCTGTCAGGGGTTTAGTGGAAGTGTCCCGGGGATTTGAGCTCTGAGGTGTTGTCGTCATAATTTTATCGTTGCAGTTCTGGAATACCTGAGTTTAGTACGCCGACATCGAAAATCTCTTTTATGCAGTTCGTTGGTGAGATAACCTCGACGCCACCCAGTACTGGGGCGGGAGTTCGGGAGTATTGCCATAACTTGTATAACAGATGCTTTTCGAAGGTTGAGATAGATGGTTTCCGAAGGTTTCTTGGTTATGTGTTGAAGGATGGATACATCTGGATGTAGGATTTGCTAGTTTGGGTGAGATATTATGCTTCCCCTGTATCCCCAACACCTAATTGCATAACCGGAAAGGTTCGGGAGTTTCATAGGTGGGAATTCTAGTAGCTCTAGTTCTTCTTCCACGGATATTGGTTTGAGATTGGGATTTCTTACCGATTATTCGTTCTTGATCCGTACCTTGTTGATTTACTTCTCTACCTTAATTCTAAGTGGCTTCTCAATTTATGGATATGTGACCATTTCAAGAGGAATGCATTCGTTCATTTTGTTCGGATGTGAAGACTATATGTTGCAATTTTCATTCCGTTGGATTCAGCTTCAATATTTGTCTTTCTATGTGCTGATGGATGCCAACCTCTTCAGGATGGCTCCTCCAACGCGCACGACTCCGAATCCTAATCCGCCACCACCTCCACCACCTCCGGAGGCATGGCAAGTTGTGATGGCCGCAACCAATGCAAACACACAGTTGATCATGCAAATTCTCCAAGAGCGCAATCAAGGCAACCAAGGGAACCAAGGCAACAATCAGAATCACTTTGCTACACTCAACCAGTTCCTTGCTAATGGGCTAAAGACTTTCAGCAATTGTGTTGAGGCAACCGATGCTGACGATTGGCTAGTGGATCTGTGCAAGCATTTTGAGTGCAGTAACGTCAGGCCTGCGGACTTTGTCAAGTTCGCTTCCTTCCAACTCAAAGATCAAGCTGCAGAATGGTTCCAGCAGTACAAGGATTCCAGAGGTGGACGTGTTATCACTTGGGATGATTTCCGTTGAGATTTCTGAGCTCATCATATTCCTCAGAGCGTGGTTGAAAGTAAGCGTGAGGAATTCCGCAACCTGAAGCAAGGCTCTTTGTCTGTCTATGACTACAACAAGTTGTTTCAGAAGCTCGCCCGCTTTGCCAAGCAGGATGTGCCTGATGAGAAGAGCATGATATACCAGTTCAGGGGTGGTCTCAGAGAAGAAATCCAGCTAGCTCTTGTTCTCTTTGAGCCCTTGAGATACAATGAGTTCTACAACATGGCATTGAAGCAAGAGGCTGCTCAGTTGAGGTGTGATGCTTCCAAGAAGCGAGTCAGAGATGCTACTCCTTCTTCCTCTACTCAAGTGGCCAAGAAGCAGAAGTATTGGCTTCCTCCTCCTCCGTTCCGTCAGCCGTATCAGCAGAAGAGCAAAGGTGGCAGTGGTTCTTCCCACCCACCCAACCCTGGCTTTCAGAACAAGACTTCGTCTCAAGCTCCAAGATCGAGTGCTCCGTATCACTGTCCGCTTTCAGAGGTCACGTGCAACAAGTGCCAACAGAAGGGTCACTATGCCAACAAGTGTTTCAACCAGAGGCGTCTTCCTCCTCCTCCTCCTGTCAGATCGGCAAGTACAGCTGTGGTCAAGCATAACCCCAAGCACGCCAAGGTCAATTTGATGAATGCAGCTCAGGCAGAGGACTCGTCAGATGTGATCATGGGTAACCTTCCTGTTAACGATGTTCCTGCAAAAGTACTTTTTGACTCTGGTGCATCGCATTCCTTCATGTCATTCCCATTTGCATCGGAGAACAATTTTAGTACTAAGGCTTTACCTAGAGCTATGCAAGTCGTCTCTCCGGCTAAGCGTCTGAGTTCTAGTATGATGGTTCCGGATATTTCTATCATGATGGGTGATTTCAAGTTTCTGGCTTCTCCAATGGTTCTTGGTAACTCGGATATTGATCTTATTCTCGGGATGGATTGGCTTTCTAAGCACAAGGCTCATCTTGATTGTGCAGCAAGGCAGATTAAATTGACTCATTCGTCTGAGGATGTAATTGTCTTTGCCGCTCGGGATAATACCATCCGTCTGTTTTCTCTCAATGAGAAGGGTGAACTCGATGCCATCTCGCAAATTCCAGTCGTTTGCGAATATCAAGACGTTCTTTCCAGAAGAGCTTCCAGGAATGCCTCCGCACCGGCCAGTTGAATTCGTCATTGATCTTGAGCCCGACACGGAACCTGTATGCAAGCGTCCTTACAAGCTCGGACCTGAAGAGTTGAAGGAGCTGAAGAAGCAACTCGATATTCAAGAAAGAATGGGTCTCATCCGGCCTAGTTCTTCTCCGTGGGGTTGTGGTGTTCTTTTTGTGAAGAAGAAGGATGGAACGGACCGACTTTGTGTTGATTACCGTCCAGTGAACAAGAAGACCATCAAGAACAAATACCCACTTCCCAGCATCAATGAGCTGTTCAAACAACTCAAAGGTGCCCAAGTATTCTCCAAGCTTGATCTCCGTATGGGCTATCATCAGATTCGAATCCGTGATCAAGATATTCCCAAGACGGCTTTCAGGACAAGCTTTGGTTCATATGAATACACTGTCATGTCTTTTGGCCTCGTCAACGCTCCTCCGACTTTCTCTCGCATGATGAACTTCATCTTCAACGCCTACACCATTGACTTCGTTTTGGTCTATCTCGACGACATTCTGGTTTTCTCGAAGAACAAGGAAGATCATGCCAAACACTTGCGTTTGGTGCTTGATAAGCTCAGAGAACATCAGTTCTACGCCAAGTTCTCCAAGTGTGAATTTTGGCTCGATGAGGTTCTTTATCTTGGTCATATTATCTCTGCCAAGGGCATTGTCGTGAATCCTGAGAAGGTGTCTGCAATTATGAATTGGGAACCTCCTCAGAACGTGAAGCAACTCCGCAGCTTCCTCGTCTAGCAAGCTATTGCCGAAGATTCGTTGAAATTTTTTCTAAGATCGCGAAGCCTCTCTCTAATCTTCTCCGGAAGCACGTCAAGTACGTTTGGTCTCCGGAGTGTGACATTGCTTTCAACACTTTGAAAGAGAAATTGATCACTGCTCCAGTTCTCACTCCGCCTGATGAATCCAAGCCATACGAGGTCTTTTGTGATGCCTCTCTCCAAGGTCTTGGCGCAGTGTTGATGCAAGAGAAGAAAGTTGTTGCTTATACCTCTCGCCAGTTGAAGCCTAATGAGAAGAACTACCCCACTCATGATCTCGAGTTGGCGGCAGTTGTGCATGCTCTTTTGACTTGGAGACATCTCTTATTGGGAAGAAAAGTGGACATTTTCACTGATCACAAGAGTCTCAAGTACATCTTCACTCAGCCTAATCTCAACCTCAGGCAAACTCGATGGGTCGAAATGATTCAAGAGTATAATCCGAGTATCGAGTATACTCCAAGCAAGGCCAATGTGATTGCTAACGCATTGAGCAGGAAAGCTTATTGCAACAGTCTTATTCTCAAGCCTTATCAACCCAAGCTTTGTGAAGCTTTCCGCAAACTTAATCTGCAAGTTGTTCCTCAAGCTTTATCAACCCGAGCTTTGTGAAGCTTTCCGCAAACTTAATCTACAAGTTGTTCCTCAAGGTTTCCTCGCCAACCTTCAAGTCTCTCCTACCTTGGAAGACTAGATTCGCCAAGCCCAGCTTCTTGATGCTATGGTGAAAAAGGTGAAGATTGGGATTGCCAAGAGCCAACCCAAGTACAAGTGCTACCTCCTTGATGACAAGGACACTCTCTTCTTCGAGGATCGTATTGTGGTACCCAAAGGTGACCTCCGTAAAGTGATCATGAACGAGGCTCACAATTCTCTCCTCTCCATCCACCCTGGGAGCACGAAGATGTATCAGGACCTTAAGCAAGCTTATTGGTGGACTCGAATGAAGCGCGAGATTGCTCAGTTCGTGAATGAATGTGATGTCTGCAGAAGAGTGAAGGCAGAACACCAAAGGCCAGCAGGTCTCCTCCAACCTCTTGCCATTCCAGAATGGAAGTTTGACCACATTGAAATGGACTTCGTGACTGGGTTTCCAAAGTCCAAACGTGGCAATGATGCTATATTCGTTTTCATCGACAAACTCACCAAAGTGGCTCATTTTCTGCCTATCAAAGAGTCGATCACTGCAGCTCAATTGGCGGAACTCTATACCTCTCGTATTGTCTCTCTGCACGGTATTCCACAAGTGATCTCTTCAGACCGTGGCAGCATCTTTACCTCAAAGTTTTGGGATTCTTTTCAGAAGGCCATGGGCACCAACATCCGTTTCAGCACAGCTTTCCATCCTCAAACTAGCGGTCAAGTCGAGCGTGTCAACCAGATTCTTGAAGATATGCTCAGGGCTTGTGTGATCTCCTTCGGCATGAAGTGGGAGGATTGTCTTCCTTATGCTGAATTCTCCTACAACAACAGTTTTCAAGCAAGTTCGGGCAAAGCACCATTTGAAATTCTGTATGGCAGGAAGTGCCGTACCCCTCTCAACTGGTGTGAAATCGGTGAACGTTAGCTTTTGGGTAATGACTTAATCACAGAGGCAGAAGAAATGTGCAAAGTCATTCGTGATAACCTCAAAGCAGCCCAATCCCGTCAGAAGAGCTACTATGATAGTAAGCACCGTGATTTGGCTTTCGAGATCGGAGATCATGTTTACCTCCGTGTCTCTCCTATGAAAGGTACTCGTCGCTTCGGTATCAAAGGGAAGCTTGCCCCTAGATATGTGGGACCTTTCAAGATTGTCAGCAAGAGAGGTGACCTTGCCTATCAACTCGAGCTTCCTTCAAACTTTGCAAATGTTCATGACGTGTTCCATGTCTCTCAGCTTCGAAAGTGCTTCAAGACTCCTGACCGCACCGTCAACTTCGAGCATATTGAGCTCCAAGAAGATCTCTCTTATCGTGAGCACCCAGTTGCTATTCTTGAAGAGACTGAACGCAAGACTCGCAATAAGTCAATCAAATTTCTCAAAGTCAAGTGGTCACACCATTTCGACCGTGAAGCTACCTATGAACGCGAGGATCACCTCCGTTCTGAGTACCCGGCGTTCTTTCAGTCCTAGATCTCGGGACGAGATCCTTTCGTAGTGGTGGAGTGTTGTAACACCCCGGATGTAACTTTCTCAATTTGTACTCCAACTCTTGCCGTTTCCGGCGTTAAGTTATTTTATTTTCTCGGGTTCGGGTTTTTATCTCCATGTGTTGTTGTCGTTGTCATGCTTCTCATATCATGTCATCATGTGCATTGCATTTGCATACGTGTTCGTCTCATGCATTCGAGCATTTTCCCCGTTGTCCGTTTTGCATTCCGGCGCTTCGTTCTCCTCCGGTGGTCATTTCTACCTTTCTTTCGTGTGTGGGGATTAAACATTTCCGGATTGGACCGAGACTTGCCAAGCGGCCTTGGTTTACTACCGGTAGACCGCCTATCAAGTTTCGTATCATTTGGACTTCGTTTGATACTCCAACGGTTAACCGAGGGACCGAAAAGGCCTCGTGTGTGTTGCAGCCCAACACTCCTCCAATTTGGCCCAAAACCCACCTAAGCCCTCTCCATCATCTAGAGCGTTTGATCACGATCGTGTGGCCGAAAACCGCACCTCACTTGGACTCTCCTAGCTCCTCCTATGCCTATATAAAGACCCCCCTTTCCAAATCTCGGATCCCCTCCCCGAAACCCTAGTCGTCTTCCACATCTCGCCACCGGACACGTCCGATTCGGGCCGGACGTGTCCGACCTGTCCCGCCGCCGCCACGTGGCTCACGCCCATTCGCCCGCGCTCCGGCCTGCAGGGCCCAGGCGGGGCCCTCCCCAGCCCGACGCCGCGCGCCGCCTCCTCCGAGCAGCCGCCACCCCGCGCCGCCCAGCTCGCCGCCGCCGCCTCCACGCCGCTCGCTGCCGCCCGCCGCCCGGCCGCTCCCCGCCGTGCTCCACCGCTGCCGCACCGCCTCCCACGGCCACCACCGCCGCCCGGGCCCGCGCCCCTCCGTCTCGCGCCCGGCCGCGCCTCCCCGGGCCCGCGCCTCGTCGCCGGCGCCCCTCTCCGGCGAGTTCTCCCCCTTCGGCCATCTCCCTCCTCCGGCGAGCTCGATCCGGTCGGCCTCGGTTTGCGTGCCACCAAAACCCAAGATCCGGAGGTGTTTTTTTCTCTAAGTCCCGAAATTCCAGATCCAAGTGCTCTTGTTCATAGCCTCGTAACTTTGCATCCGTAGCTCCGATTCATGCATATAGCATATTAAAATGTTCATCTCAGAGAGTAAATCATTTCATTCCATTGCATCATTTTCATTTGAGTTCATCTTGATGCCCGAAATGCTGTTAGAAGAGGGCTACTTGAGATAATTGTCGGATCTGTTACTCCGTTTAGCCTTTTGTCATTTTTACCATGATTAATGTGTGCATGATATGCCCTGATGATCTACATATGTTTTGTTTAGGGTTTTGTCATCTTTCCAGAGGTGCAACCCATGTATTTTTGTGATGTGTGTGGTGACTAGCACAAGCTTGCAAAGTGGTGCACTTGGTAATTCTGTTTTCAGGGATTTAGCAATTCTACTAAGTCCTCGAGCTGTTTATCTCATATGGCCATATGTTCATGTTGTTTCCTAGTGATTCGTGCCTCTTTTGAGGATGATCAATAAGGATGTTTTGTTAATATTGTAGTGCTCTATCCATCCATGTCTTTGTTTGCAATTATGGAGCACCCTAGCTTGACTCAATCAAGCTCTACTTTTGCTACTTTGTGAATCTGGGCAGATTGTCAACTTGTTTGCAATTTTGCCGATGATGTTGTAGTTGATCCGTGCATGCTATGCTATTGTTCTTGCCATGTCTAGCTTGCATTTTGTGTGTTCTTAATGGGTGTATTCTTAATTTGTCATGACTTGCCCTGTGGTGAGTGCATCGAGCTCGTAAACATGCCTACTTGAGTCATGTTTCAGCATGTGCCAGTTTTTACTAAGTCTGTGATGTGATTATGTTTTTGCTATGTTTACATGCTTGCAATTGTATTTTATGATCCCTTTTGGCTCAAGGTCATTAAGGGACTTTTGTTAAGCTCTTTGAATAGCTCCATGCCATGCTTTACTTTGCCATGTTCATGTCTTGTAGCATGTAGTTTTGTTGCTCCGAAGAGGGCTACCTAATCTGAAATTCCAGACAAGTGTTAATTTCACTAAGTCTGAGATCTGTTTGTCATATGCATTTTTGCCATGCTTGTTTGAACCTGTTAATGGATGAATTGGCCGTAGCTCAGTGCTAGACTTTTGTTAATCATCTTGTATGCATCCCTGCCATGTATTTTGTTGTCATGTTTGGGTGCTGTAGCATGTTCATCTCATTGCATTTAGATGGCTACTTGCTGTAAATCGGAGACCGGTGTCATATTTGAATCGCTTGCCATTTCCAAACCGTAACTCCGATTCCGGCGTTCTTTATATCGTTTTCAAGCGATTTCATCTCATCTTTCCAGTGGCACACTTGAATTTCCAAGTTGAGGCCAGGCTCTTGCATTTCCTGTCATATCTTGCATATGCATCCCGCATCACATCCCGCATAGCATATCATCATTGCATCATATTGTTTGATCCTTGCACGTGGTTGATTGTGTCTTTGTTGCTTGTTTGTCTTGTTTGGGTAGAGCCGGGAGACGGGTTCGATAACGAGGAGCCCGTTGAGTTTGCTTTCGAGGATCCAGTCAACTCTGACAACTGTGCAGGCAAGATGATTATACCCTCGAAATCACTACTATCTTTGCTATGCTAGTTTGCTCGCTCTTTTGCTTTGCCAATGCTACGATGCCTACCAGTTGCTTTCAAGCCTCTCAAACCTCTAACACACCATGTCCTAGAAAACTGTTGATTGGCTATGTTACCGCTTTGCTCAACCCCTCTTATAGCGTTGCTAGTTGCAGGTGAAGATTGGAGGCCGTTCCTTGTTGGAACATTTATTTACTTGTTGGGATATCATTATATTGCCATGTTATCTTAATGCATCTATATACTTGGTAAAGGGTGGAAGGCTCGGCCTCTCGCCTAGTGTTTTGTTCCACTCTTGCCGCCCTAGTTTCCATCATATCGGTGTTATGTTCCCGGATTTTGCGTTCCTTACGCGGTTGGGTTATAATGGGAACCCCTTGATAGTTCGCCTTGATTAAAGCTTTTCCAGCAATGCCCAACCTTGGTTTTACCATTCGCCACCTATCCTCTTTTTCCCTTGGGTTTCCGGAGCCCGAGGGTCATCTTATTTAAACCCCCCCGGGCCAGTGCTCCTCTGAGTGTTGGTCCGAACTGAGCTGCCTGCGGGGCCACCTCGGGGAAACTTGAGGGTTGGTTTTACTCGTAGCTAGTCTCATCTGAGTGTGCCCTGAGAACGAGATATGTGCAGCTCCTATCGGGATTTGTCGGCACATTCGGGCGGTGTTGCTGGTCTTGTTTTAACCTGTCGAAGTGT
>NW_024112989.1:0-9641 GCF_003073215.2 Triticum urartu | reverse complement strand
GTCTCAAAATTTTTTCTTGGACGATGTCTAGGGTGATTCCTAGCATCGAGAGGTAGGATGGGTGTGTACTGGTTAGCTGTGTTTTCTTCCGAAATACCGTAAACGGAACTAGTCCTTCGTGACTACGGAAATCCGTTGGCTGTGGGAAATTTTTGTACAACCTCTGCAGAGTCATATATTCCTTCGAATCATCTATTCCATGTCCAAGTTCCACATCATCTTATCCTGACAAGTGCCAATTTTGATGACAGAGACTCCGGTGAATCGTATGAGTGCTAATTCCGGCTAAATGATTATTCCTGTGGATGGACTAACCCGTTTATTTTCATGAATTGAATGTTGATTATGAGTATTATTTACTTGTGAATAAAAGCCCTTTCTGCGATGTCGCTCAGACGTCCGACTGTGGCATTGTTATATTTTACTTTCGATAAAAGCCCTTTCTGTGATGTCGCTTAGACGTCCGACTGTGTCATTTCTTTTAAAGCCCTTTCTGTGATGTCGCTTAGATGTCCGACTGTGGCATTTCTTTTAAAGCCCTTTCTGTGATGTCGCTTAGACGTCTGACTGTGGCATTTCTTTTAAAGCCCTTTATGTGGTGTCGCTAAGACGCCCGACTGTGGCATCCTTTTCTTATATTTATTTGTCCACCCTTCGAGGCGTCGCTTCAGACACCCGATCGGTTTTCATTTATGTTTTGTTGGGATTTCAGGCGGACTACCGCCGTTTCCCTTTTACTTACTTCGTTATGCTAATTTTTGAATGTACATTGGTGAATAAATCATGACGCATTCATGCATGCATTTGTTATATCTTACGTCTGAACTGTCTTGCGAGTACTTTCAAAGTACTCACTGGCTTGTTGATTTGGCTAGATGCTGACGAAGGCGATCTCATGGATGAAGAGTTAGATAGCGAGTCCGACGCCTAGAGGAATCCCAGTCAGTCTCGTGCGACCCTGGATTTGGTCACTGTATTATATCCGCTTCCGCTGCCAAATAAATTCATTGAGCCTCACCTCGACGCTCGATGAGATGCCAGTTTTAGAGTCATGTATCTCACTCCCCGCTGTGTTTTTCCACCACCACCCTATCCTCGAGTCAGTAGTATGCCTCCACACCACTGTGTCATGTCCGCCATTATGTATAATTATTGGCGTGCTTGTAATAATTTGGTTGAGCAACCGTGGATCAACCCTGTAATATATTTCATGCTACTGGCTTATTGTATCAAGAATTTGTCTACCGGTAAGGAGAATTTTTCTCATACTGGAATCAAAAGATTGGTTTCTCAATAAATATTTTTATTGGAAGACAAGCTTGGTATCAGAGCCAGGCTGACTGTAGGAAGCCACTAGGTGCGATCGCTAATTGGTTATTAGCATGATTGAGCCTTTTTCGTATTTTATTGATTGTAGTCCTTTTTTCTGTCAGTCAGCATAAATTTATGTTCTGACCATGCAGAATTTTTGCCTACTTTTGTAGATGGCCGACAACAGCTGCGAGTCTCAGACCTTCGCCAACGTGCCCGATGGGTTCGTCAAGCTTCTTTCCTTCATCGTTCAGGTCGCGATGGGGCCATCTGTGCGCCCAGTCTTCACACTCTGCCAGCACCAAGTCAACGACAGCCTGACCATGCACCAGGCCGCGGTGCAGTTCAAGGGAGGGCGTGGTGAGTTACGCCGCTTCCGGTTCTTGGGAAGAGCCATGCCTACGGAGAGGCATGCTATGCAGATGGCAGCCCGCGAGGCGATAGCTCGTCTCAGGGATGTCCTCCCCGTGATGAAGACTCGTCGTTATCGTTATCTTCCATGCCATGTGCCTTACACCTGTCACTACGCATTCTCCTGCCCAGAGGAGAACGAGACGAGGCTTTTGAGATGCTTATTGAGTATCTCCGGGCCCTGGAGGCAGCCTTCGACAACCTGGTGGACGACTTCATGGCTGCCCACATGGACTCACTTCATGGCTGTGCTGCCAACAGGAGGGAGCTCCTACCCACCGCACCGCCACTGACTTGGGTCTCGTCCTCAGCATCTTATGCACCTACTCGTCGCCTGCCTACCACCGAAGAGTTCAACCAAGTTATTGCGCCCACTCCAGCGCGCACTGCACCACCCTGCGCGCCCACCCCGGTTCGTGTTGTTCCGCCCCTGGCACCCACTCCATCTACTCAGCGCAACACTACACGTATGGAGCCTATTAGCGAGGAGGAAGTCGGGTCTCCAGCCTCGCTACGCCTCACCCTCGGCAGGGCAAAGGAGGTCGTCAACATCTCCACCTGAGTACGCTTAGCCGCCATGCAATGTACCGTTTTGTATGATATGTTTATATGTACATAGGTTGTGAGAAGTAGCTTGTTTGCGCATCATGTAGGATCTGGAGAAGTGCACTAGCCTAAATAACATGTCAGGATTATGTACGCATATCCTGAGTGACGTATTGTATAATTACCGCCCGCGTGTAAGATATGTAATGAGCAGTCCTTCTCCGTGCGCAAATTGATTTGTTTTTCTTAAGTAAGCTTGGTTATTTAACTTTATTTGCCAGCTTTATGCATTTATGGAATTGTTTTTGCGACTCTTTCAGCTTTTCTTATGGGTTTTACAAAATATATCCCCAGAGTGAAAAATGTCTCGTCCTTGGACTCGTTCCATGCCAACTCCACCAGAGGAAAATTATGATGCACAACCAAGCAACGAGTTCACTCAGGGACAATCAAGCCAACAGGGCAGTGAATCGGCACTTTCACAAATGTGCCGCCTTTATGAGCAGAGTCAGCAACAACATCGGGAAATGATGAACCAAGTCATCAACATGGGAAATCACCATGGACAGTATCAGCAGCATTCTAAGTTATCTGAGCTATAGAAGACACGTCCCCAAACATTTTCTCATACTGACAAGCCTCTTGAAGCCGAGGATTGGCTTCGAGATATGGAGAGAAAATTAATTATTGCAAAATGTTCAGATCTCGAGAAAGTACTATATGCTCCACACTATCTCACAGGAGCAGCTGCATCATGGTGGGAGAATTTTCTGCACATGCACCCCAACGAAAATGATATAACCTGGGATGATTTCAAGGAAGGTTTCCGCGGTGCACACATTCCCAAGAGTATTATGAAAATCAAGAAGAGAGAATTTGATGACCTCAAACAAAGGAACCTGACAGTGTCAGAATACAACAGTCAATTTACTCTATTGTCCCGCTACGCCAATGAAGAACGTATGACTGAAAGCAAGAAGATGGAGAAATTCCTTGACGGTCTGGCGCCCGCGCTTAAATGCCAACTGGTCGTTCACACTTTTCCATTTTTTAAGACACTAGTGGACAAAGCTATTACTCTGGAAAATGAGAGACGTAGCTTGGAAGATTTACGTAAGCGAAAAAGAGACCAGACTACTCTTGCACGCAACCACCGAAGCAGGACAGATTTTCAGAAAGGTGGGACACACAAACCTATGACAAACTTCTCTCGCCCAACCAAGAATTACCATGCAAGGGACAAAGAGTTCATATATCGCCCAGGCGTTACATGCTACGCTTGTGGAGAAGAAGGGCACTACGCCAAACAGTGCCCCAAGCCAAGGAACTCGACCCCAAAGCCAAACAATGGTGGAAATAATTCGGCGCCCAAGCGCAACAATTTCAACCCCATCAACAACCACAGGAAGGGTCATCTAAACCACGTGACCAAAGAAGAAGCACAAAACGCTCCGGATATTGTACTCGGCACGTTTCCTGTCAACACAATACCTGCAACGGTTTTGTTTGATTCTGGAGCTTCTCACTCATTCATTTCGAAAAGTTTTGCTTTGCAGAATAATTTTTCGATGTTTCCCTTGGAAAAATCCATGATCATCAAGTCCCCTGGGATTCAGCAAGTTACTCAGAGTTACTGTCAGAATGTGGTTATTGAGTTCGAAGGATTGAAATTTTACGCCAATCTTATTGTGTTGGAAAATAAAGGACTGGATGTCATCCTAGGGATGGACTGGTTAGCCACCAACAAAGGTTTTATTGACTGTTTCAACCGGACCGTAATTCTCACGCATCACCACGGGAAGACAATAAAAGTATCATCCAAGGAAAGAAAAATACCCCAGCAGCCGAGATTGAATAAGGTGGACGTTTCTGAGTTAAGCAAGGTTCCAGTGGTATGTGAATTTCCACATGTATTTCCCGAAGAACTACCAGGCATGCCACCGGACCAAGAAATAGAATTCAGCATTGAGATAGCACCAGGAACCACCCCCATATACAAGAAACCATACAAAATGGCACCATCCGAGTTGATTGAGTTGAAGAAACAAATAAAGGAATTACTGGACAAGGGATACATTCGAGCCAGCTCCTCACCTTGGGGATCACCAATTCTATTTGCCAAAAAGAAGGATGGAACACTAAGATTGTGCATAGACTACCGAGCACTTAACATGGTCACAGTCAAGAACAAATACCCGATGCCTCGAATAAATGATTTATTTGATCAGCTCGCTCAGGCCAAGGTATTCTCAAAGATTGACTTAAGGTCAGGATACCATCAATTAAAAGTGCGAATAGAAGATATCCCCAAAACAGCCTTCACCTCCAGATATGGACTATATGAGTTCACAGTTATGCCTTTTGGATTAACAAACGCCCCCGCATATTTTGTTCACCTCATGAACAAAGTATTTATGAAGTTTATGGACAAGTTCGTTGTGGTATTCATCGACGATATTCTAGTATACTCCAAGACACCAGAAGAGCACGCGGAACATCTCAGGATTGTGCTAGGAGAACTCAGGAAACATCAATTGTATGCCAAGTTCAGCAAGTGCGAATTTTGGCTAAGGCAAGTAGGCTTTCTAGGTCACGTGCTGACCCAAGATAGTATCGCAGTGGACCTAGAGAAAGTTAGGGCCATACTTGGCTGGAAGGCACCAGCCAGCGTAACGGACGTACGAAGTTTCTTGGGAATGGCAGGATATTACCGCAGATTTATTGAAGGATTCTCCACCCTAGCCAAACCAATGACGCAGTTGCTCAAGAAGGACAAGAAGTTTGAATGGACAGAAGCCTGCGAAAAAAGTTTCCAAGAGTTAAAACGGAAATTAACCACAGCACCAGTATTAATTGTGCCTGACATACACAAAAACTTTGAGGTGTACTGTGACGCATCCCGAAAAGGTCTCGGATGCGTGTTGATGCAAGAAGGCAAGGTTGTCGCATACGCTTCACGACAACTCCGCAAGCATGAGGAAAATTATCCCACTCATGACTTAGAAATGGCAGCAGTTATTCATGCACTTAAGGAATGGAGGCATTTCTTACTTGGGAATCGATGTGAAATATACACGGACCATAAAAGTCTCAAATATATTTTCACACAGCCAGAACTAAACTTACGGCAACGACGCTGGTTGGAATTGGTAAAGGATTATGATGTTGGTATCCACTATCATCCAGGGAAAGCAAATGTAGTGGCCGATGCTCTTAGTCGGAACCCCAGCTCCGACGAAAACAGTCTGCAAAGCTTGAGACCTGAATTCCAACAAGAATTTGCCAAACTCAACTTATTAATGATCGCGGAAGGCACCATATCAAACTTGGAAATAAAGCCCGACCTTGTGGAGAGAATTAAAGAAGCTCAGCCTGGTCACCCCAGCATTGAAGGAATTAAAAGAAAGGTGAGTATGGGCAAGGCCTCGGAATTTTTCATAGGCGATGATGGAATATTACGGTACGGAGACAGACTCTGTGTGCCAAACATAGAGGACCTCAAACGGAAAATCCTAACTGAAGCACACACCACCCCATATTCAATCTACCCTGGAGGAACCAAAATGTATAAGGATATTCAGGAAAGATTTTGGTGGCACGGTATGAAGAGGGACATAGCAACATTCATTGCGTGTTGCGATTCTTGTCAACGCATAAAAGTTGAGCATCAAAAACCAGCCGGACTACTGCAACCAAACAAAATACCTGAGTGGAAATGGGATGAAATAGGGATGGATTTTATTGTCGGACTACCTCGGTCACGACACGGGAATGATGCCATATTGGTCATCACCGATAGATTAACCAAAGTGGCACATTTTATTCCAGTGAAGACAACCTACAACACTCAGAAGCTTGCCAGGATTTATCTCCCCCGTATAATTTGTCTGCATGGAGTCCCGAAGACTATAATATCCGACAGAGGCACTCAATTTGTCTCGAGATTCTGGGATCATTTACAATAGGCTCTGGGAACTCAATTGGCCTTCAGTACAGCCTACCATCCCCAGACTGATGGACAGACTGAACGCGTAAACCAAATTTTAGAAGACATGCTGAGAGCATGTGTCCTCACCTATGGAACCAGTTGGGAAGAAAGTCTGCCATATGCCGAGTTCGCATACAACAACAGCTACCAGGCCAGCCTGCGAATGGCACCTTTTGAAGCCCTATACGGACGGAGGTGTCGTACCCCGCTAAATTGGTCAGAGACCGGAGACAGCCGTATCTTCGGCCCAGACGTGCTCAAAGAAGCCGAGGAAAAAGTCAAGCTAATCAGGGACCGACTCAAGACCGCTCAAAGCCGACATAAGAGTTATTACGATCAGAAACATCGTGGGGTCAATTTTGAACCCGGTGAATTTGTGTACCTACGAGTATCACCCATGAGGGGACTGCAACGGTTTAAGATTAAAGGAAAGTTAGCACCAAGATTCATTGGACCATTCTGCATAGTGGCACGAAGAGGCACTGTAGCCTACCAGCTAGACTTACCCGAAGACTTGTCCGACATGCACGACGTGTTCGACGTCTCTCAATTAAGGAAGTGCGTAAGCAAACCAGAGAAGCAAGTATCCCATGAGAACATTGACGTGCAGCCAGACCTCACTTATCGGGAATGCCCAGTAAAAATATTAGAGGAGTCTGAAAGGAGAACCCGACAGAAGACCATCAAGTTTTTCAGAGTTCAGTGGAACAATCACACCGAAAGTGAAGCAACTTGGGAAAGAGAGGATTTTCTTCGGACAGAACATCCATACTTATTTAAGGATCAGCTGAAATATCGGGGACGAGATTTTTCCTAAGGGGGCAGGTGTTGTGACACTCCAAAAATTTTAATTGGTTTTCATCAAAAGCTTTGTTGAATTTTTATTAAAAGAAGGCTTTTAAAAAATTTCTTTTCCAGAAAACCTTCCTCTTAAAAACTTCCTTTTCTTTGGCAATGATTTTATTTTTCTTCAAACTATGGTGTTTGATATTTTGAAACTTCTCCTCTGTTGGTTCCCTCTCAAATTATTTTGGGAGTTTGATCTTTTTCTTTTAAAAAGAAACTCTATGAAAATTTGGGATTTTCATATCTTGTTAACCACCCATGACTTTGTATTTTGTCCATGTGGTAAAACCCCACCAAAACCTCCCCTACTCCTTGTAATTAACCTAAGTTCTCTGTCCCAGCTAATCCAAGCAAGTTTTGGATTTTATTCTAATTATTTTTCCCCTCAAATCATTTCTGAAAATTATTTGGAGCCTGAGAGATTTTCAAAGCAAGTACCCTATTGCATTTGAGTTTTGACCTAAAACCAACTCCTCTGGATTGTCCTTAACATCCACAACCCAGAACCATCTTGATCCACTCCTCCCCTTTTCAAAATTTTCAAAATTCAGTCTCTGCAAGTTTGGACCAGATTTTCCAAATTTGGTGAAATTCATATCTACACTTCTCCAAAAATTCCACCAAAATTCAGGCAGCCTACTGGAGCAATGAGTAGCCACTCCACCAAAAATCAGCTCAAGGAAAAATCCCCAGAGGCCAAAAACATTCTGTCGAACACCTGAGCTGCACTGTTCCTTTGCAAATTCAGAAAATTCAGACTTCAGTGTCGCTTTTCGTCCGTCAGCTTCACTCACGCGTTGACAGTGCGCTTGGCGCGTTGCACGCGGCTTCTTCTCCCTGGCCAGCACCCCTGCACGCGCGCTTGGCGTCTTCCCGGCGTCGGTGGCGCCCCTGGCCGCCCGCGCCGGCGTGTCTTGCGGCGGCCGAAACCCCGTTACAGCCGACAGGGAACAAGAACGGCGGCTCAACGCCGTTCGGCCCTGCCCAACGTTTCTCCGCTCTCCGTGTGGCCTCATGCATGCCAGCGCACGCCCGTGGCACCGTCACCGTGGCCCGGCAAGCACGGGACGTGCTCCCTGCCGCCGACGGGCCCGCGCCGCCCCGTTCTGTCGAACTCGCCCAAAAACACCAAATCCCAGCTCGATTAGCACCTAAACGGAACCGTGGACCTCCACGATGACGCCCAACGTCCTAATTACCCCCGACCAAGCCCTGCGCCGCCGTAACCTTCACCGGAGACCCCCGTTCACGGCCACCGCCTCGGGCCACCTATAAAAAGGGCCCTCGAGCTCACCCTCGAGCACGCACCACCTCTACACCTCACGAAAGCTCTGCCAAGCCACCCGGAGGACCTCGAGGAGGTTTCCTCCCCCAACTCCGGCCGCCCCGATCCGCCTCGGCCTCCACCACGATTTGCTCCGGTGAGGCCATCTCCGGCGCCCAAACCCCGTCAGTTACTCCCTCTAGCACCCAGTAAGCTAACGCCAGCATCAATTTGTCCTTCGCAGCTCTCTCCGACGAGTCCCTCGACCACCCGAGCCGCCGTCCGCCGGAGCAAAGCTCGCCGTCGACGTGGTACTCGCCGGAGACAACCACCACCACCAACCGACGCGGGAAGGTGCCCTAATCACGGAGGTACCCTCCGATCCCTCTGCCTCGCCGTGGATCGCCGCCGGCGACCACCGCGGCTCTCGGGCGCCGACGAGCTTCGTCCCCCCCCCCCATTTGAAAGTTTAAACCTGACGAGTGGGACCCCACCGTCAGCCTCTCTGTCATTTCTAAGTGAATCGTTTTCTGGAAGCGCCTTCGGGCAAAATACGCTTTCCCCTCTGGGCTGGCGTATTCAACACTGGAACGTTTTCTGTTTTTATGAGCTAGCCTCTGGAAACTTTCTGTTTCATTACAGATGAGTCCCTGGACAAAAACCTTTATAACTTTTAAGAAGGATAATATTTTTGATTGATTCTTTTTCTGTCCTCTTCAGATTTTTGTCTAGTTTTTTATCATATTTATTTGAAAATTTTTTGGAATACTTTTTGTGCACCTCACGGTATTTACGAAAGCGCATACATTTTCTTTATACCGTAGATACCGAAGGAGGTGACGGAACCGCAAACTTCACCGAGCTAGGCTCCGACTACTCCGAACCAGGCAAGCATGTTTGAACTTTTGATATGATGAGTGTCTTGGCATGTTTTGCATTTAGTTAGTCTCATGGCATGTTGATGAGCATACCGATGAACGTTATTTCCATGCATTGTTGAGGTAAGTGAGTTCGATGATCCATAAGTGGATGGATGTGAGTATGAATGGCCATGTGTTGGCATGAGGATGGGTAAGATGGCAGTGTTGTAGCATGCCAGTCTTATGCCAGACTATTTGACTACAGTGTCAAACCGTATCGATCCAATTCCTCCTTTTTCCTTCCCTGTACTACCACATGTTTTCCGCAAGGAATATGGCTTAGTAAGTTGCAAACCGCTTTCCTGGTACACACCAAAAGGAGAGGCCGTGATGATGGTTCCATGGCCCTGGATTA
>NW_024112988.1:0-12458 GCF_003073215.2 Triticum urartu | reverse complement strand
AATATTGACATAGAAATAATAATACTTCAAGCATACTAACTAAGCAATTATGTCTCTTTAAAATAACATGGCCAAAGAAAGTTATCCCTACAAAATCATATAGTCTGGCTAGCTCTATCTTGACCACACAAAGTATTTAAATCATGCACAACCCTGATGACAACCCAAGCAATTGTTTCATACTTTTGGTGTTCTCAAACTTTTTCAATCTTCATGCAATACATGAGCGTGAGCCATGGACATAGCACTTTAGGTGGAATAGAATGGTGGTTGTGGAGGAGAAAAAAAGGGAAGATAGTCTCACATCAACTAGGCGTATCAACGGGCTATGGAGATGCCCATCAATAGATATCAATGTGAGTGAGTAGGGATTGCCATGCAACGGATGCACTAGAGCTATAAGTATATCAAAGCTCAACAAAAGGAACTAAGTGGGTGTGCATCCAACTCGCTTGCTCACGAAGATCTAGGGCATTTTGAGGAAGCCCATCATTGGAATATACAAGCCAAGTTCTATAATGAAAAATTCCCACCAGTATATGAAAGTTATAACATAGGAGACTCTCTATCATGAAGATCATGGTGCTACTTTGAAGCACAAGTGTGGTAAAAGGGTAGTAGCATTGTCCCTTCTATCTTTTTCTCTCATTTTTTTATTTGGGCCTTTTCTCTCTCTTTTTATGGCCTCTTTTTTTTCGACCGGAGTCTCATCCCGACTTGTGGGGGAATCATAGTCTCCATCATCCTTTCCTCACTTGGGACAATGCTCTAAAAATGATGATCATCACACTTTTATTTACTTACAACTCAACAATTACAACTCAATACTTAGAACAAAATATGACTCTATGTCAATGCCTCCGGCGGTGTACCAGGATATGCAATGAATCAAGAGTGACATGTATGAGAGAATTATGAACGGTGGCTTTGCCACAAATACAATGTCAACTACATGATCATGCAAAGCAATATGACAATGATGGAGCGTGTCATAGTAAACGGAACGGTGGAAAGTTGCATGGCAATATATCTCGGAATGGCTATGGAAATGCCATGATAGGTAGGTATGGTGGTTGTTTTGAGGAAGGTATATGGTGGGTGTATGATACCGGCGAAAGGTGCGCGGTATTAGAGAGGCTAGCAATGGTGGAAGGAATAAAAGTTCATATGATCCATGGACTGAACCTTAGTCATGAAGAACTCATATACTTATTGCAAAAATCTACAAGTTATCAAAGCAAAGTATTACGCGCATGCTCCTAGGGGGATAGATTGGTAGGAAAAGACCATCGCTCGTCCCCGACCGCCACTCATAAGGAAGACAATCAATAAATAAATCATGCTCCGACTTCATCACATAACAGTTCACCATACGTGCATGCTACGGGAATCACAAACTTTAACACAAGTATTTCTCAAATTCACAACTACTCAACTAGCATGACTCTAATATTACCATCTCCATATCTCAATACAATTATCAAGTATCAAACTTCTCATAGTATTCAACACACTCATAAGAGAATTTTATTATTAATCTTGAATGCCTAACATAATTAAAACAAATTACCATGCTGTTTTGTAGGACTCTCAAAATAATCTAAATGAAGCATGAGAGAACAATAGTTTCTATAAAACAAATCCACCGATGCGCTCTAAAAGATATAAGTGAAGCACTAGAGCAAAAACTATATAACTCAAAAGATATAAGTGAAGCACATAGAGTATTCTAACAATTTCTGAATCATGTGTGTCTCTATCAAAAGTTGTGTACAGCAAGGATGATTGTGGTAAATTAAAAAACAAAGACTCAAATAATACAAGACGATCCAAGCAAAACACATACCATGTGGTAAATAAAAATATAGCTCCAAGTAAAGTTACCGATAGAAGTAGACGAAAGAGGGGATGCCTTCCGGGGCATCCCCAAGCTTTGGCTTTTAGGTGTCCTTAGATTATCTTGGGGTGCTATGGGCATCCCCAATATTAGGTTCTTGCCACTCCTTGTTCCATAATCCATCAAATCTTTTACCCAAAACTTGAAAACTTCACAACACAAAACTTAAAGTAGAAAATCTCGTGAGCTCCGTTAGCGAAAGAAAACAAAACACCACTTCTAGGTACTATAATTAACTCATTCTTTGTTTATATTTGTGTTAAACCTACTGTATTCCAACTTCTCTATGGTTTGTAAACTATTTTACTAGCCATAGATTCATCAAAATAAGCAAACAACACACGAAAAACAGAATCTGTCAAAGACATAACAGTCTGTAGTAATCTGTAGCTAATGCAAGATCTGGAACCCCAAAAATTCTAAAATAAATTTCTGGACGTGAGGAATTTATCTATTAATCATCTTCAAAAATAATTAACTAAATAGCACTTTCCAAATAAAAATGGCAGCTGTTCTCGTGAGCGCTAAAGTTTCTGTTTTTTACAGCAAGATTAAAAAGACTTTCCCCAAGTCTTCCCAACGGTTCTACTTGGCACAAACACTAATCAAACACAAAAAACACAACCAAAACAGAGGCTAGATAAATTATTTATTACTAAATAGGAGCAAAAAGCAAGGAATAAAAATAAAATTGAGTTGCCTCCCAACAAGCGCTATCGTTTAACGCCCCTAGCTAGGCATAAAAGCAAGGATAGATCCAAGTATTGCCATCTTTGGTAGGCAATCCATAAGTGGCTCTCATAATAGATTCATAAGGTAATTTAATTTTCTTTCTAGGGAAGTGTTCCATGACTTTCCTTAACGGAAATTGGAATCTAATATTCCCTTCCTTCATTTCAATAATTGCACCAATCGTTCTAAGGAAAGGTCTACCAAGTATAATAGGACATGAAGGATTGCAATCTATGTCAAGAACAATAAAATCTACAGGCACCATAGTTCCTATTTGCAACAATAAGAACATCATTAATTCTTCCCATAGGTTTCTTAATAGTGGAATCCGCAAGGTGCAAGTTTAAAGAACAATCATCAAAATCACGGAAACCTAGCAAATCACACAAAGTTTTTGGAATCGTGGAAACACTAGCACCCAAATCACACAAAGCATAGCACTCATGATCTTTAATTTTAATTTTTATTGTAGGTTCCCACTCATCATAAAGTTTTCTAGGGATAGAAACTTCCAACTCAAGTTTTTCTTCATAAGATTGCATCAAAGCATCAACGATATGTTTAGTAAAAGCTTTATTTTGACTATAAGCATGAGGAGAATTTAGCACGGATTGCAACAAGGAAATACAATCTATCAAAGAGCAATTATCATAATTAAATTCCTTGAAATCCAAGATAGTGGGTTCATTGTATTTAAAGTTTTACCTCTTCAATCCCACTTTTAACAATTTTTGCATCAAGATCTAAACTCCGAATTTTTGGAACGCCTTCTAGGTAAAGGTGGCTCATCTTCAGTCCCATCATTATCAAGATTCATATTGCAAAACAAAGATTTAATAGGACACATCAATAACTTTTAGATCTTCATCTTATTATCATAGAAACTAGAAGAACACGCTTTCATAAAGCAATCTTTCTTAGCACGCATCCTAGCGGTTCTTTCTTTGCACTCATCAATGGAAATTCTCATGGCTTTGAGAGACTCATTGATATCATGCTTAGGTGGAATAGATCTAAGTTTCAAAGAATCAACATCAAGAGAAATTATATCCACGTTCCTAGCCAACTCATCAATCTTAAGCAATTTTTCTTCAATCAAAGCATTGAAACTCTTTTGCGAAGTAATAAATTCTTTAATACTAGATTCAAAATCAGAGGGCATCTTATTATAATTTCCATAAGAATTGTTGTAGGAATTACCATAATTATTAGAGGAATTACTAGGAAACGGCCTAGAATTAAATTACCTCTATACGCGTTGTTACCAAAATTGTTCCTACCAACAAAATTCACATCCATAGATTCATTATTATTCTCAATCAAAGTAGACAAAGGCATATCATTAGGATCAGAAGAAACACTCTTATTAGCAACATAATTTCATAAGTTCATCCATCTTTCCACTCAAAACATTAATTTCTTCTATCGCATGCACTTTTTTACTAGTAGATCTTTCGTGTGCCATTGAGAATAATTAACCATAATATTATCTAGGAGTTTGGTAGCTTCTCCTAAAGTGATTTCCATAAAAGTGCCTCCCGCGGCCGAATCTAAAAGATTTCTAGAAGCAAAATTCAATCCGGCATAAAAATTCTATATAATCATCCAAAGATTCAAACCATGTGTAGGGCAATTACGTATCATTAATTTCATCCTCTCCCAAGATTGTGCAACATGTTCATGATCAAGTTGCTTAAAATTCATAATATCGTTTCTAAGAGAGATGATCTTAGCGGGAGAAAATACTTAGAGATAAAAGCATCTTTGCACTTATTCCATGAATCAATACTATTTTTAGGCAAAGACGAAAACCAAGCTTTAGCACGATCTCTAAGGGAAAAAGGAAATAGCTTCAATTTAACAATATCATTGTCCACATCTTTCTTCTTTTGCATATCACACAAATCAACAAAGCTATTTAGATGGGTAGCGGCATCTTCACTAGGAAGGCGGCGAATTGATCTTTCATGACAAGATTCAACAAAGCAGCATTAATTTCACAAGATTCAGCATCGGTAAGAGGAGCAATCGGAGTGCTAAGAAAATCATTGTTGTTGGTATTGGTAAAGTCACACAATTTAGTATTATCTTGAGCCATTGTGACAAGCAAGCAATCCAACACACAAGCAAACAAGAAACAAGCAAAAAGAGGCAAATGAAAAAGGAAGGGGAACGGAAAGAGAGGGCGAATAAAACGGCAAGGGTGAAGTGGGGGAGAGGAAAACGAGAGGCAAATGGCAAATAATGTAATGCGAGGGATAAGAGTTTGTGATGGGTACTTGGTATGTCTTGACTTGTGCGTAGACTCTCCGGCAACGTGCCAGAAATGGCTCGTTGTCAGGAGTCAAATCTTGACTTGACTTGGTGCGAATCTCCCCGGCAACGGCGCCAGAAATCCTTCTTGCTACCTCTTGAGCACTGCGTTGGTTTTCCCTTGAAGAGGAAAGGGTGATGCAGTAAAGTAGCGTAAGTATTTCCCTCAGTTTTTGAGAACCAAGGTATCAATCCAGTAGGAGATCACGCTCGAGTCCCATGCACCTACACAAACAAATAAGAACCTCACAACCAACGCGATAAAGGGGTTGTCAATCCCTTCACGGTCACTTACGAGAGTGAGATCTGATAGATATGATAAGATAATATTTTTGGTATTTTTATGATAAAGAGAAATAAAGATGCAAAGTAAAATAAACGGCAATAGAAATAACTAAGTGTTGGAAGATTAATATGATGGAAGATAGACCCGGGGCCATAGGTTTCACTAGTGGCTTCTCTCAAGAGCATAAGTATTACGGTGGGTAAACGAATTACTGTCGAGCAATTGATAGAAAGCATAGTTATGAGAATATCTAGGTATGATCATGTATATAGGCATCACGTCCGTGACAAGTAGACCGAAACAATTCTGCATCTACTACTATTACTCCACACATCGACCGCTATCCAGCATGCATCTAGAGTATTAAGTTCATAAGAACAGAGTAATGCTTTAAGTAAGATGACATGATGTAGAGGGATAAACTCATGCAATATGATATAAACCCCATCTTTTTATCCTCGATGGCAACAATACAATATGTGTCGGTTCCCTTTCTGTCACTGGGATCGAGCACCGCAAGATTGAACCCAAAGCTAAGCACTTCTCCCATTGCAAGAAAGATCAATCTAGTAGGCCAAACCAAATTGGTCAAGTAGCGAAGTAATCAAATCCTTGAAGATATGCTCAGGGCTTGTGTCATTTCCTTCGGTATGAAGTGGGAAGATTGTCTTCCATATGCCGAGTTCTCCTACAACAACAGTTTCCAAGCGAGTTCGGGCAAGGCCCCATTCGAAGATTCTCTATGGCAGAAAGTGTCGTACTCCTCTAATTGGTCAGAGACTGGTGAACGCCAACTTCTTGGCAATGACTTAATCACAGAAGCTGAAGAAATGTGTAAAGTCATCCGTGAAAATCTCAAAGCCGCGCAATCGCGCCAGAAGAGTTACTATGATAGCAAGCACCGTGACTTGGCTTTCGAGATCGGAGACCATGTCTACCTCTGCGTCTCTCCAATGAAAGGCACTCGTCGCTTCGGTATCAAAGGGAAGCTTGCCCCTAGATACGTGGGTCCTTTCAAGATCATTGGCAAAAGAGGCGACTCTCGCCTATCAACTTGAGCTTCCGTCCAACTTCGCAAATGTGCACGATGTGTTTCACGTGTCACAGCTTCGCAAGTGCTTCAAGACTCCTGAGCGCACCATCAACTTCGAAGAGATTGATCTCCAAGAAGACATGTCTTATCATGAGCATCCCATTGCTATTCTTGAAGAAACCGAGCGCAAGACTCGCAACAAGTCTATCAAATTCCTGAAAGTGAAGTGGTCACACCATTCCGACCGAGAAGCCACCTGGGAGCGCGAGGATCCTCCGTTCCGAATATCCGGAGTTCTTTCAGTCCTAGATCTCGGGACGAGATCCTCTCGTAGTGGTGGAGTGTTGTAACACCCCGGATGTAACTTGCCATATTTGTAACTCCGACTCTTGCCATTTTCGGCTTTAAGTTATGAGATTCCCTTCGTGGTTGGGTTTTTGTCTTCGTTTTGCATTTTGTTCATGTCATGCATTTCATATCATGTCATCATGTGCATCGCATTTGCATTCGTGTTCGTCTCATGCATCCGAGCATTTTCCCCGTTGTCCGTTTCGCAATCCGACACTCCCACATGCACCGGCGCACCCCTCTTGTCTCTTTTCATGAGCGGGTGTTAAACGTTCTCGGAATGGACCGAGATTTGCCAAGTGGCCTTGGTACACCACCGGTAGACCGCCTGTCAAATTTCGTTCCATTTGGAGGCCGTTTGATGCTCCAACGGTTAACCGGGTAACCGCAAAGCCTCTTGTGTGTTGCAGCCCAACACCCCTCCAAAACGGCCCAATAACCCATCTAAACCATCTCCATGTCCTCCTCGTAGGATCACGATCGTGTGGGCGAAAACTACACCTCATTTGGACACTCCAAACTCCCTCTACCTATAAATATGTGATCCCCTCCGAATTTCGCACAGTCCAAACCCTAGCCCGCTCCCCTCCGCTGCCGGACACGTCCGGTCGCACTAGACAAAAACCCACCGCCGCAACCAACCCAGGTAGCGCACGACATGCTCCGCGCCAATGGACCGAGATTTGCCAAGTGGCCTTGGTACACCACCGTAGACCGCCTGTCAAATTTCCCATTTGGAGTGCCGTTTGATGCTCCAACGGTTAACTGGGTAACCGCAAAGAGCCTCTTGTGTGTTGCAGCCCAACACCCCTCCAAAACGGCCCAATAACCCATCTAAACCATCTCCATGTCCTCCGTCGTCGGATCACGATCGTGTGGGCGAAAACTACACCTCATTTGGACACTCCAAACTCCCTCTACCTATAAATATGTGATCCCTCCGAATTTTCGCGCAGTCCAAACCCTAGCCCCGCTCCCTCCGCCGCCGGACACGTCCATCCCACCGGAAACCCCTCGCCGCCCGCGCCAACCGAGCGCGCCATGTTCCGCCGCCGTCCGCACTGGCCCGCTGCGGCCAGCGCGCCCGACGGCCCGTTCGCCCGCGCGCCACCCCGGCCACCTCCCGTGCCTAGTGTCGCCGTCCGCCGCCGCTCCCCGCCGGCGACCCCCGATCTGCAGGGCCGGCTGCCTGAAAACGGAGCTCCTCCAGCCAGGCGCGTCCGCCGCCGATGTCGGACGCCGCCTAGCGCGTCCCGCGCCTCGCCGCCTCCGTGGGACCTCGCTGCCATCGGGATCCACTTCGTCCCGGCCGGATCCGACCTCGTCTCCGGCGAGCTCGAGATTCGGCTGCCTCTTGAACCGTGCAGCCCAAACTCTAGATTTGGACCGAGAGGGTATATTTCGCCTAAGTCCCCATTTCCCCTAACATTTTTAAGCCTTCTTCATCGCATCATCATCTCGGTGACCGTAGCTCCGTTTCATGCATATGATATATCAATTTGTTCCCCTCGATGAGCTCCTCACGTTAGAAGCATTTCCATGCATGTTGTGTCTGTTTTGATGCCTTTTTCATTGATGTAAGTGTGCTATAAAATGTTAGCTGCTGGAGATCACCAGTTTATGAAGTTTTGTCATTTTTGTTGCATTTGATGTGTGCATCATATGGGCATGAGGTCTACATGAGTTTTGAACTACACCATGCCATATTTACAGAGGTGCTTGTCTTGTATTGTTGTGATCTTTCTGGTGACTAGCACAAGCATGCAAACTAGGCTTCATGATGTTGCTGTTTTCAGGGTCTTAGGATTTTGCTAAGTCCTTTTCCTGCTGTTATTTTGATGCCATGTAAACTTGATGCTACAGTGAGATACGTGCTTGTTTTGAGATACTTCAGTAAGGATGTTTTGAACATGTGTTTATGCTCTATCCATCCATGCCCCTGTTTGCAATTATGGAGTTGTCTAGCATGTCTTGTTCTCGCTCTACTTTTGCTATAGAATGTTCCTGGTAGAATGTTAACATGTTAATCAATTTTTCCTTGGTTGTTGCTAGTGATCCATGCATCCTATGAATTTTCTCTTGCCATGGTTAGCTTCATGCACATGTCATCTTGTTGTTGGTATGCTTCTTTGTCATGCAATGCTTTGTGGTGAGTGATTTGAGCTCACAAAGTTGCTGTCATAATTCTGTTTATGCCATGCTCTGTTTTTCTGCTAAGTCTGAAACTGTTAATAAAACTTGCTATGTTTACATGGGTGCCATCATATCTTCTGTGCCTTTTTGGCTCATAATCAGTAAGGGACTTTTGGTCTATGATTTTAGTAGATGCATGCCATGCCTTTGTTTGCTATGATAGGTTCCTGTAACTTGTTGTTTGCTTGCTCTAAACATTGCTTCCTGATGTTGTTTTGACATGTTAATATTTTCACCAACTGTGTGAAGCTGATATCTTTTGCACTTTTGCCATGCTTATTTGAACGTGTTCTGGTGTGTTTTAGCCGTAGCTCAGTGTTCATGTTTTGTCAAACATCTTGTGTACATCACTGCCATATGCTTTGTTGCTATATTGGAGTGCAGTAGCTTAGTTTCTTGTTGCATTCTAAGTGGCATCGTGCTGTTACTCGCAGTTTTGCGTCATACTTGTGATGCTTGCCATTTGCAAACCGTGCATCTGTTTCCGGTGATATTTATATCGATTTGGACCGAAATCATCTCATCTTTCTAGCGGCAGACTTGGTTTGCCAATTTTATGCCTTAATCATTTTTTCCCTTCCGGAGCACGCATATGCATTGCATATCACATCTCGCATATCATGCCATGTATTGCATCATGTTGCTTGTGCATTGCACCGTGATTGATTTTGGTCCTTTGCTTGTGTTCTTGCTTTGGGTAGAGCCGGGAGATGAGTACTTGACCGAGGAACCTGTTGAGTACGCTATCGAGGATCAAGCTTTTGACAACTCTGAGAACTTTGCAGGCAAGATGACCATACCCTCGAAATCACTTCTATCTTTGCTTGCTAGTTGTTCGCTCTATTGCTATGTCGCGCTACCTACCACTTGCTATATCATGCCTCCCATATTGCCATGTCAAGCCTCTAACCCACCTTTCCTAGCAAACCGTTGTTTGGCTATGTTACCGCTTTTGCTCAACTCCTCTTATAGCGTTGCTAGTTGCAGGTGAAGATGAAGTTTGTTCCATGTTGGGACATGATTTTGTTGGGATATCATTATTATCTCTTATTTACTTTAATAAATCTATATACTTGGTAAAGGGTGGAAGGCTCGGCCTTATGCCTGGTGTTTTGTTCCACTCTTGCCGCCCTAGTTCCGTCATACCGGTGTTATGTTCTTTGATTTTGCATTCCTTACGCGGTTGGGTGTTATGGGAACCCCTTGACAGTTTGCCTTGAATAAAAATCCTCCAGCAAGACCCAACCTTGGTTTTACCATTTTCCTACCTACCACCATATACCTTTTCCCTTGGGTTCTGCAGAATCAAGGGTCATCTTTATTTTAAACCCCCCCGAGCCAGTGCTCCTCTGAGTGTTTTTCTGAAACGGGCAGCCTACGGGGCCACCTTAGGGCAACTTGAGGGTTGGTTTTACTTGTAGGTTGACCTATCTGGTGTGCCCTGAGAACGAGATACGTGCGACTCCTATCGGGATTTGTCGGCACATCGTGCGGCTTTGCTGGTCTTGTTTTAACATTGTCGAAATGTCTTGTAACCGGGATTCCGAGACTGATCGGGTCTTCCTGGGAGAAGGAATATCCTTCGTTGACCGTGAGAGCTTGTGATGGGCTAAGTTGGGACACCTCTGCAGGGTATGAATTTTCGAGAGCCATGCCCGCGGTTATGTGCCAGATGGGAATTTCTTAATATCCGGTTGTAGAGAACTTGACACTTAACTTAATTAAAATGAATCAACCGCGTGTATAGCCGTGATGGTCTCTTTTCGGTGGAGTCCGGGAAGAGAACACAGTCTCGTGTTATGCTTGAACGTAAGTAGCTTCAGGATCACTTCTTGATCACTTATAGCTTCTCGACCGTGCGTTGCTTCTCTTCTCGCTCTTATTTGCATAAGTTAGCCACCATATATGCTTAGTGCTTGCTGCAGCTCCACCTCACTACCTCTTACTACCTATAAGCTTAAATAGTCTTGATCTCGCGGGTGTGAGATTGCTGAGTCCTCGTGACTCACGGATACTTCCAAACAGATGCAGGTGCCGATGATGCCAGTGCAGGGGACGCTACCGAACTCAAGTGGGAGTTCGACGAGGATTCGGGCCATCACTATGTTTCTTTTCTGGATGATCAGTAGAGGAGACCAGTTGGGACGATCGGGGATCTAGCATTTGGGGTTGTATTTCTTTATTTTGGTTCCGTAGTCGGACCTTTGTTTGTACCTTGGATGATGTATGGATTATTTATGTATTGTGTGAAGTGGCGATTGTAAGCCAACTCTTTATCCCTTTCTTATTCAGTACATGGGATGTGTAAATATTACCCCTCTTGCGACAAGCCTACCATGCGGCTATGCCTCTAAGTCGTGCCCCGACACGTGGGAGATATAGCTGCATTGTGGGTGTTACAATAACATGCCATGATACAACCTACACAAGGTTGATGCAAGAAATGTGTGCATGAAGTATATGAAGATACTTCTTACCGAGTTAACATTGGAAGGATGTAGTGGATACCAATTGAAGGTAGATAGTAGTTCATTGATCATCCTAGCTTGACTCGAATAAGCACATGGTGACAACACCTTCCTTGTGAGTGAGCCGGGCATCCAATGCATCTCCAATTGTTCCTAGAACAACAACACAAACTAAATGGTACCCAAACTCATTGTGACCAAAGAGTTAGAAACACCAAAACATAGGACAAACTCCACAAACATATGTACACATAGAAATGGAAATGAATTTCATGCACATCTCATCCAAATTGAGACTTGGTGGAGTTTCCCCTATATATTGGATCAAAGAAAGAAAACATGCCAAATAAAATACACGAAGTGACTATGCATGCTCAAGACTTTCAAGAAGAGATACCAAATGTGAAAGAAATACCAAGAGAAAATAGATTACCAAATGGAGAAATCATCACTTGGAAGATATCATTAAACGATACATGGAATGAGATATCCATTGGCACACTCAAAATGAAAGAAATCAAACTCCCAAAAGAGAGGATGGTTCCAAACAAACCAAGCCCTCTACAAAGTTTCATGATGGCACAAAGTACCAAAAAGGAACGGCTTGCCTTCCACAAACACACAGTTGATAAGGATCACAAGATGAGTGTGCTATATAAAATAGGATAGCTCCCCCAAGAGTTGTGCATTACAGAGGATCTGCATTTGAATACAAAATGCACAAGGTGGGACCACCACTTTCACTATATCTAGAAAACACTAGACAAGATCAAGAAAACAACAAGATCCACAAGTGAAATGGAAGTCAATGGGAGTTGACACAATCTTGGCAAGAAATAAGACAAATAAGAACAAAAGAAAATGTAAATATGATCAACAATATCTAACACATATATGATTACCAATTGTTAAGAGACAAGAAGTATTAGGAAATAATTCCTGGTGGTAGAATGCAAAGATATCCAACATCATTTTCACACCAAACACACAAGCAAATTTGCAACTTGTAGAGCTAACATGCCACCTAGGAACAAAATATTTACAATATCAATTCTAAGTGACAATATCTCAAATATACACATTTTCTAGGCTTGTAATATGCACATAAAATATTACTCCCCCATAATGTGATACCAATGAAAAACTTAACAAGATGCAAAAGAGGACCAACAAGAGATAATTAATGGA
>NW_024112987.1:0-9458 GCF_003073215.2 Triticum urartu | reverse complement strand
AAGGAGGCTTCATGAGTTATTTGGCAGATCCGATAGTTCATCCTAGACTTTTGTCATTTTTGCCATGATTGTAGTGTGCATGATATGCCTGTGAGTCCTTCACATGTTTTGTTAAGCATTTTTCTACTTTCCAGAGGTGCAACCCATGCATTTTTAGGATGTGTGTGGTGACTTGTGCAAAGCTTGCAAAGAGAGGCACCCGGGATATCTGTTTTCAGGGACTAGTGATTTTTCTCATAAGTCTGGGATTTTTAGTTCATGATGCCATATGTTTAGCTTGTTTGCTAACGATCCGTGCCTCTTTTGAGGATGATCATAAGGGACTTTTGTTAATCATGTTTATGCTCTATCCATCCGTGCCTTTACTTGCAAGTTTCGTGCACCCTAGCTTGAGCCAATCGAGCTCTACTTTTGCTTGGTTGTTATTTTGGGCAGATCGTTAACTCTTTTGCGATTTTGCCGGTGTTATTGTAGTTGATCCATGCATGCTATGCCATTGTTCTTGCCATATCTAGCTAGAATTTTGTGCCTTCTTAATGGATGTATGCTTGCCTTGCCATGACTTGCACCGTAGTGAGTGCATCGATCTCGTTTACATGCCTTCGTGAGATAAATTTCAGCATGTCCAGTTTCACATAAGTCTGAAAACTGATTGTGTTTGCTATGTTCGTGTGCTCGTTAGAGTATTTTGTGAATCCCTTTTGGCCCCAGGTCACTTTGGGACTTTTGTTAAGCTTGTTGAGTAGCTCCATGCCATGTTCTTACTTGTCATATCAGGTCTTGTATCATGTTGTTTTGCTGCTCCGAAGAGAGCATCGTGGTCTGAAATTTCAGACTAGTGTTAATTTCACCAAGTCTGAAATCTGTTTTGCATATGCGTTTTTGCCATGCTTGTTTGAACCTCATAATGGATGAATTGGCCGTGGCTCAGTGCTAGTGTTTTGATAAGCATCTTGTGTACATCCTCATGTCTTTTTGTCATGTTTGGTGGCTGTAGCATGTTCATTTCATTGCATTTAGATGCCTACTTCCTGTAAATCGCAGACCGGTGCCATATCTTAAAACGCTTGCCATTTCCAAACCGTAACTCCGATTCCAATGATCTTTATATCGTTTTCAAGATTTCATCCCCTCTATCCAGTGGCACATTTGGTTTTCCAAGTTGAGGCCAGGTTCATGCATTTCCTGTCACATCATGCATTTTGCATCCCGCATCGCATCCCGCATAGCATACCATCTTTGCATCTTATTGCTTGAGCTTGCACGTGGTTGATTGTATCCTTGTTGCTTGTTTGTGTTGTTTGGGTAGAGCCGGGAGACGAGTTCGCTAACGAGGAGCCCGTTGAGTTTGCTTGAGGATCCAGTCAACTCTGACACTGTGCAGGCAAGATGATCATACCCTCGAAATCACTACTATCTTTGCTATGCTAGTTTGCTCGCTCTTGCTATGCCATGCTACGATGCCTACCTTTTGCTTGTCAGCCTCCCAAATTGCCATGTAAACCTCTAACCCACCATTGTCCTAGCAAACCGTTGATTGGCTATGTTACCGCTTTGCTCAGCCCCTCTTATAGCGTTGCTAGTTGCAGGTGAAGATTGGACACGTTCCTTGTTGGAACATTATTTACTTGTTGGGATATCATTATATTGCCATGTTATCTTAATGCATCTATATACTTGGTAAAGGGTGGAAGGCTCGGCCTCTCCTAGTGTTTTGTTCCACTCTTGCCGCCCTAGTTTCCGTCATATCGGTGTTATGTTCCCGGATTTTGCGTTCCTTACGCGGTTGGGTTATAATGGGAACCCCTTGACAGTTCGCCTTGAATAAAACTCTCTCCAGCAATGCCCAACCTTGGTTTTACCATTTGCCACCTAGCCCCTTTGGGTTTCGCGGACTCAAGGGTCATCTTTATTTTACCCCCGGGCCAGTGCTCCTCTGACTGTTGGTCCAACCTAGAGCACCGTGCGGGGCCGTCCCTTGGCAACTTGGGTTACGTTGGCTCCCGTACGCTTAGCTTATCCGGTGTGCCCTGAGAACGAGATATGTGCAGCTCCTATCGGGATTTGTCGGCACAGCGGGTGGTGTTGCTGGACTTGTTTTACCATTGTTGGAGTTGTCTTACCGGGATACCGAGTCTGATCGGAACGTCTCGGTGGAGGTCTATTCCTTCGTTGACCGTGAGAGCTTGTCATGGGCTAAGTTGGGACTCCCCTGCAGGGATTGAACTTTCGAAAGCCGTGCCCGCGGTTATGGGCAGATGGGAATTTGTTAATGTCCGGTTGTAGATAACTTGACTAAACTTAATTAAAATGAATCAACCGTGTGTGTTACCGTGATGGCCCCTTCTCGGCGGAGTCCGGGAAGTGGACACGGTGTTGGAGTTATGCTTGCGCAGGTTGTTCTTCTAGATTCTCGCTCGCGCTTTGCCTCCTCTTCTCGCTCTCTTTTGCGTATAAGTTAGCCACCATATATGCTAGTCGCTTGCTGCAGCTCCACATATACATGCCTTATCCTTCCTATAAGCTTAAATAGTTTTGATCGCGGGGGTGCGAGATTGCTGAGTCCCTGTGGCTCACATATACTATAACTCCATATGTAGGTCCAGGTGTTTCCGCTCCAGGTGACGAGTACGAGCTCAAGTGGGAGTTCGACGAGGACTCTCAGCGTTACTACATGTCTTTTCCTGATGATCCGTAGTGGTGCCTAGTTGGGGTTCGATTCAGGGCCTTGTTGCATGTTGGGTTTTTTCCATTTTGGCGCCGTAGTCGGGCCATGAGTGTTTGTTTGATGGATGTTATTTATGACTTTGATGTGACATGGCGAGTGTAAGCCAACTATGTATCTCTCCCTTTTATGATATATTACATGGGATGTTTGTGATGATTGCCTAACTTGCGACACTGCTTTCAATGCGGTTATGTCTCTAAGTCGTGCCTCGACACGTGGGAGCTATAGCCGCATCGAGGGCGTTACAAGTTGGTATTAGAGCCTTCCCCGACCTTAGGAGCCCCATTGCTCGATCGTTTTTAGCAGCCGAGTTGTGTCTAGAAAAAATGTTTTGAGTCAATTAGGAATTATATATCGGAGAGCTTAGGAATTCTTTTTTACTTCCCCAGTCTCCTCATCGCTCTGGTAAGGCATCCCGACGTAGAGTTTTGACTCTTCTCTTCTCAAATTTCACTAAATTTTTTTTCGGATCACGCGAGTATCTTGGATTTGTTCCGATGGCTTATGATGAGAATACTGTCTTGGTGCCTCCTGTCAGGGGTTTAGTGGAAGTGTCCCGGGGAGTTGAGCTCTGAGGTGTTGTCATCATAATTTTATCGTTGCAATTCTGGAATACTTGAGATATGTTCGCCGACATCGAAAATCTCTTTTATGCAGTTCGTTGGTGACATCGAAAATCTCTTTTATGCCGTGCGTGGGGAAGGAAAGGGGGACAACTGGCCTAGGGCGCCTCCACTTCTCTTTGTCCCTTGCATGGAGAAAAGGCAGGATGGGGCCAGCCCCTCTCTTTCCTTTACAAGGCCAGCGTCCAGGTTGGGGGCGCGCCAACCCTCGTGGGCTGGTGTGCTCCCCTCCCTTTGGCCTGTTAGGCCCAGTAACTTCCCGGAACCCCTTCCAGCACTCCGATAAAACTCCAGTGCATTCTGAAACCTTTCCGGAGACCAAATAGTATTGTCCTATATATCAATCTTTACCACCGGACCATTCTGGAGCTCCTCATCATGTCCGTGATCTTATCCGGGACTCCGAACAACATTCGGTCACCAATTCACATAACTCATATAATACTATATCGTCAACGAACATTAAGCGTGTAGACCCTATGGGTTCGAGAATGATGTAGTCATGACCGAGATGCTTCTCCGACCAATAACCAATAGCGGGACTTGGATGCCCATATTGGTTCCTACATATTCTACGAAGATCTTTATCGGTCGAACCTTTATGACAACATATGTAATTCCCTTTGTCTACCGCTGTTACTTGCCCGAGATTCGATCCTTGGTATCTCCATACCTAGTTCAATCTCATCACCGGCAAGTCTCTTTACTCGTTCCATAATACATCATCTTGCAACTAACTCCTCAGTCACTTTGCTTGCAAGCTTCTTGTGATGTGTATTATCAAGAGGGCCCAGAGATACCTCTCCGTCATACGGAGTGACAAATCCCAATCTCGATTCACGCCAACTCAAGAGACACCTTCAGAGATACCTGTAGAGCACCTTTATGATCACCCAGTTACGTTGTGACATTTGATAGCACACAAGGTATTCCTCCGGTATCCGGGAGTTGCATGATCTCATGGTCGAAGGAATATGTATTTGACATTAAGAAAGCAGTAGCAATAAATTGAACGATCATATGCTAAGCTTGTTGGAAATATGCCCTAGAGGCAATAATAAATTGATTATTATTATATTTCCTTGTTCATGATAATCGTTTATTATCCATGCTATAATTGTATTGATAGGAAACTCAGATACATGTGTGGATACATAGACAACACCATGTCCCTAGTAAGCCTCTAGTTGACTAGCTCGTTGATCAATAGATGGTTACGGTTTCCTGACCATGGACATTGGATGTCGTTGATAACGGGATCACATCATTAGGAGAATGATGTGATGGACAAGACCCAATCGTAAGCATAGCACAAGATCGTGTAGTTCGTATGCTAAAGCTTTTCTAATGTCAAGTATCATTTCCTTAGACCATGAGATTGTGCAACTCCCGGATACGGACATTGGATGTCGTTGATAACGGGATCACATCATTAGGAGAATGATGTGATGGACAAGACCCAATCATAAGCATAGCACAAGATCGTGTAGTTCATATGCTAAAGCTTTTCTAATGTCAAGTATCATTTCCTTAGACCATGAGATTGTGCAACTCCCGGATACCGTAGGAGTGCTTTGGGTGTTCCAAACGTCACAACGTAACTGGGTGGCTATAAAGGTACACTACGGGTATCTCCGAAAGTGTCTGTTGGGTTGGCACGAATCGAGACTGGGATTTGTCACTCCGTGTAAGCGGAGAGGTATCTCTGGGCCCACTCAGTAGGACATCATCATAATCTGCACAATGTGATCAAGGAGTTGATCACGGGATGATGTGTTACGGAACGAGTAAAGAGACTTGCCGGTAACGAGATTGAACAAGGTATCGGGATACCGACGATCGAATCTCGGGCAAGTATCGTACCGCTAGACAAAGGGAATTGTATACGGGATTGATTAAGTCCTTGACATCGTGGTTCATCCGATGAGAATCATCGTGGAACATGTGGGAGCCAACATGGGTATCCAGATCCCGCTGTTGGTTATTGACCGGAGAACGTCTCGGTCATGTCTGCATGTCTCCCGAACCCGTAGGGTCTACACACTTAAGGTTCGGTGACGCTAGGGTTATAGAGATATTAGTATGCGGTAACCCGAAAGTTGTTCGGAGTCCCGGATGAGATCCCGGACGTCACGAGGAGTTCCGGAATGGTCCGGAGGTAAAGAATTATATATAGGAAGTGCTATTTCGGCCATCGGGACAAGTTTCGGGGTCACCGGTATTGTACCGGGACCACCGGAAGGGTCCCGGGGGTCCACCGGGTGGGGCCACCTGCCCCGGGGGGCCACATGGGCTGTAGGGGTGTGCCTTGGCCTATATGGGCCAAGGGCACCAGCCCCAAGAGGCCCATGCGCCAAGAGAGAGAAAAAAAGGGGAGAGTCCTAAAGGGGGAAGGCACCTCCGAGGTGCCTTGGGGAGGATGGACTCCTCCCCCCTTTGGCCGCACCCTTCCTTGGAGGAAGGGGCAAGGGCTGCGCCTCCCCCCTCTCCCTTGGCCCTATATATAGTGGGGAAAAGGAGGAGCAACCATACCTATGGCCTGGCGCCTCCCTCTCCCTCCCGTGACACATCTCCCTCCTCCCACAACGCTTAGCGAAGCCCTGTTGGAATCCCGCTACTTCCACCACGCCGTCGTGCTGCTGGATCTCCATCAACCTCTCCCTCCTCCTTGCTGGATCAAGGCATGGGAGATGTCTCCATTCCGTACGTGTGTTGAACGCGGAGGTGCCGTCCGTTCGGCGCTAGGATCATCAGTGATTTGGATCACGACGAGTACGACTCCATCAACCCCGTTCTCTTGAACGCTTCCGCGCGCGATCTACAAGGGTATGTAGATCCACTCCTCCCTCGTTGCTAGATGACTCCATAGATAGATCTCGGTGACACGTAGGAAATTTTTGAATTTATGCTACGTTACCCAACAGTGGCATCATGAGCTAGGTCTATGCGTAGTTTCTATGCACGAGTAGAACACAAAGTAGTTGTGGGCGTTGATTTTGTTCAATATGCTTGCCGTTACTAGTCTTATCTTGATTCGGCGGCATCGTGGGATGAAGCGGCCCGGACCAACCTTACACGTACTCTTATGTGAGACCGGTTCCACCGACAAACATGCACTAGTTGCATAAGGTGGCTGGCGGGTGTCTGTCTCTCCCACTTTAGTCGGATCGGATTCGATGAAAAGGGTCCTTATGAAGGGTAAATAGCAATTGGCATATCACGTTGTGGTCTTTGCGTAGGTAAGAAACGTTCTTGCTAGAAACCCATAGCAGCCACGTAAAACATGCAAACAACAATTAGAGGACGTCTAACTTGTTTTTGCAGGGTATGCTATGTGATGTGATATGGCCAAAAGGATGTGATGAATGATATATGTGATGTATGAGATTGATCATGTTCTTGTAATAGGAATCACGACTTGCATGTCGATGAGTATGACAACCGACAGGAGCCATAGGAGTTGTCTTAATTTATTCATGACCTGTGTGTCAACATAAACGTCATGTAATTACTTTACTTTATTGCTAACCGTTAGCTGTAGTAGTAGAAGTAATAGATGACGTGACAACTTCATGGAGACACGATGATGGAGATCATGATGATGGAGATCATGGTGTCATGCCGGTGACAAGATGATCATGGAGCCCCAAGATGGAGATCAAAGGAGCTATATGATATTGGCCATATCATGTCACTATTATTTGATTGCATATGATGTTAATCATGTTTATACATCTTATTTGCTTAGAACGACGGTAGTAAATAAGATGATCCCTCATTAAAATTTCAAGAAGTGTTCTCCCCTAACTGTGCACCGTTGCTACAGTTCGTCCTTTCGAAGCACGCCGTGATGATCGGGTGTGATATATCCTTACGTTCACATACAACGGGTGTAAGACAGTTTTACACATGCAAAACACTTAGGGTTAACTTGATGAGCCTAGCATGTACAGACATGGCCTTGGAACACAGAAGACCGAAAGGTCGAGCATGAGTCATATAGAAGATACGATCAACATAAAGATGTTCACCGATGTTGACTAGTCCGTCTCACGTGATGATCGGACACGGCCTAGTTGACTCGGATCATGTAATCACTTAGATGACTAGAGGGATGTCTATCTGAGTGGGAGTTCATAAGATGAACTTAATTATCCTGAACATAGTCAAAAGGATTTTGCAAATTATGTCGTAGCTCGCGCTTTAGTTCTACAGTTTAGTTATGTTCCTAGAGAAAAATTAGTTGAAAGTTGATAGTAGCAATTATGCGGACTAGGTCCGTAAACTGAGGATTGTCCTCATTGCTTCTTAGAAGGCTTATGTCCTTAATGCACCGCTCAGTGTGCTGAACCTCGAACGTCGTCTGTGGATGTTGCGAACATCTGACATACACATTTTGATAACTACGTGATAGTTCAGTTAAACGGTTTAGAGTTGAGGCACCGAAGGCGTTTTTTTTAAAACGTCGCGAAACATATGAGATGTTTCGAGGGCTGAAATTGGGATTTCAGGCTCGTGCCCACGTCAAGAGGTATAAGACCTCCGACGATTTTCTTAGCCTGCAAACTAAGGGAGAAAAGCTCAATTGTTGAGCTTGTGCTCAGATTGTCTGAGTACAACAATCACTTGAATCAAGTGGGAGTTGATCTTCCAAATGAAATAGTGATAGTTCTCCGAAGTCATTACCACCAAGCTGCTAGAGCTTCGTGATGAACTATAATATATCAGGGACATATATGATGATCCTTGAGATATTCGCGATGTTTGACACCGCGAAAGTAGAAATCAAGAAGGAGCATCAATTGTTGATGGTTGGTGAAACCACTAGTTTCAAGAAGGGTAAGGGCAAGAAGGGATACTTCATGAAACGGTAATTCAGCTGCTGCTCTAGTGAAGAAACCCAAGGTTGAACCCAAACCCGAGACTAAGTGCTTCTGTAATAAGGGGAACAGCCACTGGAGCAGAATTACCCTAGATACTTGGTAGATGAGAAGGCTGGCAAGGTCGATAGAAGTATATTGGATATACATTGTGTTGATGTGTACTTTACTAGTACTCCTAGTAGCACCAGGGTATTAGATACCGGTTCAGTTGCTAAGTGTTAGTAACTCGAAATAAAAGCTACGGAATAAACGGAGACTAGCTAAAGGTGAGATGACGATATGTGTTGGAAGTATTTCCAAGGTTGATCAAATATCGTACGCTCCCTCTACCATCGATATTGGTGTTTGCATTGAGCATAGACATGATTGGATTATGTCTATCGCAATACGGTTATTCATTTAAGGAGAATAACGGTTACTCTGTTTATTTGAATAATACCTTCAATGGTCTTGCACCTGAAATGAATGGTTTATTGAATCTCGATCGTAGTGATACACATGTTCATGCCAAAAGATAGTAATGATAATACCACCTACTTGTGGCACTGCCACGTAAGTCATATCGGTATAAAACGCATGAAGAAGTTCCATGTTGATGGATCTTTGGGCTCACTCGTTTTTGAAAGGTTTGAGACATGCGAACCATGTCTATTGGTGTATATGCATGAAGAAACTCCATGCAAATGGACCATTTGGACTCACTTGATTTTGAATCACTTGAGACATGCAAATCATACCACATGGGCAAGACGACTGAAAGCCTCGGTTTCAGTAAAATGGAACTAGAAAGCAACTTGTTGGAAGTAATACATTTTGATGTGTGCAGTCCAATGAGTGCTGAGGCATGTAGTGGATATCGTTATGTTCTTCACATATGATTTGAGTAGATGTTGAGTATATTTACTTGATGAATCACGAGTCTGAATTATTGAAAGGTTCAAGTAATTTCAGGGTGAAGTTGAAAGATCGTCGTGACAAGAGGATAAAGTATCTATGGTATGATCATAGAGATGAATATCTGAATTACGAGTTTGGCACGGAATTAAGACATTGTGGAAATTGTTTCACAACTGATACAGCCTGGAACACCATAGTGTGATGGTGTGTCCGAACATCATAACTGCACCCTATTGGATATGATGCATACCATGATGTCTCTTATCAAATTACCATGATAGTTTATGGGTTAGGCATTAGAGACAACCACATTCACTTTAAATAGGG
>NW_024112986.1:0-22514 GCF_003073215.2 Triticum urartu | reverse complement strand
TGACGACTGTTCAATCCCCCGCCCTAGATCAGCTTGAGGAGCTCACATTTGATGATGGGCATATGATGTTGCTGCTAACGTCCTCACTCCGCCTCGCGCCCACGCTGCGCATCACCAAGTTCAGGAACTGCCATTTCTCGCCCCTTAATGATGCGCCCTCTCTTATTCTACCATGACTAAAGCACCTCGATCTCGTTGTCATCTGCCTCTCAAAGGGTGACATGGAGCGCCTGCTCCGTGGCTGTACTGCACTCGAGTACCTTTGTCTTCAGGCGATCAATGGGTTGAGTACCTTCCACATCACCTCCATGACTCTCCGGACTATTTATGTGTGTTGCTGGTGCGGCAGGAAGACATCACAAAAGATGGACCATGGTATGGTCATCCTGGACACACCTGCACTTGAGAGATTACTTGTAGTTGATCAAGAAGGTCCAACAAGAATCAATGTTATTTCTGTGCCGAAATTGACAGTGGTGGGCTACTCGTCTGACAAATACTCCGAACTTGTTATTGGATCCACACCCGTTCAGGTACAACAGCCGCCTTCTACCTCTCCTTCTACAAATTAACATTATTTCTAATTTTGAAGATGTTTGTTCGTCTGTCATTTAGAAAATGATTCCGACAAGCTTGACCCCGAAACTACGCATAGTGAAGGTCTTTGCACTAGAATCTATCGGGCCCGACCTGCAGCAAGTTGTCAGTTTCCTGAGATGCTTTCTGTGCCTGGAGAAGATATATATCGAGGTGATGTTCCTTTCCTGTTAAATGTTAACCATAAGGGAGTTCAATTTGTGACACCTTTTTCCAAGTTTACAATGACAATGTACTATGATTTCTGAAGGTTCTTTTGGAGGATTTCAGTACATACATCCCCCCATATTGGTTGCTTGATCCATATGGTTTCAATCAATAAGCATTTCTCCTTTGGATTTATCTGTACTAGTTTTCTTAGGGAACTTTTCATCCACTCCAACCTCTTGTGAAGAAGGCTACATTTTTCTAGAATGTAATCAAATGCCCATGTTAATCATGTCAGATCAAAGATGGCATGTTAGTGCATCTTACAAATCCTGCAAACCAAATAGCTAGGCCTGTAGTAATGTTCAAAACTGCATGTAGGCACTAACACATTTTTTTCTTTTGCAGGTAAGATTAGGCCCAGTGGTGGATAATGTGATACAATATAACAATCACATCGAATGCCTAGATCTGCATCTCTCAGAAATTACTTTGAACTCCTACGAGGGACCTTACCGGAGATTATATTCGCCAGGTTCTTTGTTCTCAGAGCAAGGGTGCTGAAGGAAATGAGGTTTGCCCTACATTTATTTCACAAAAATGAATGGTTTGTTGATCAGCGCGGCGCCTGCGGCAGAATGGAGTAGGCTCCAAAAATGCTGAATTTCATTTTGGAACTTCAGATGACAGAGTAATCGGAAGTCATTGGTCAACCCCATACATGACTTCTCAGTGGCTGACCCCTTTGCAAAAATTGTGAGGTTTCGAAGCCAGACTTAGAAGCTGTGATATTAGTTTGAACCTCTCTGATATCCATGTTCGATGAATCTGCGCGAGCGTTTGCAGCTGATGAGCTGAATTTCATTTCTAATATCAGTTTAAACCTTGTAATCTTCGAATTTGAGCCATATAAGTCTGGAATTTGAACCTTGTAACATTTCGAGCTTTTGTGGTACAATCATTGAAATGGCATCGTATGAGACTCGTATATTGCTAGCACTATTTTGACCTTAATATGCAATGGTCTTAGATTTTATTAACCATTCTCGAATCAGTTTACCTTGTCGATCTCACAGCACACGATCTGTATAGCTAACTCGACTGCGATCTTCGACATTATTGCACACAGTTGGTTTCTTCCACCTGTGCACTGTAGAGCGCAGAAATTAATTATCGCACTCGAGTGTCCATCATCACCCTTCTGTGTAACTTTGACCTCATCACCCAAGGGTAAACTTATGACCGAAGTCATTCCACACACTTCGTTTTTACAAAGCTTTTTGCCAATAAACGCCCACGATTTGTCCCTCTTCTAGCCGACGCGTGGCCAAACTAGCCGGGCGGAAGCTTGCGGTAAACAGTGCAGCGTGGGTAGCGCGGGAACAGGCTCTTCGAGCCCACGCCTGGGGTGCGGTGTTGTCAAGCGTGCACTGGATTCTGGAATCCTCCGCTATGAACGCGTGACAAGACGTGACGATTACAGGCCGCCGGCCCCCATTTATTACAGCGGCCATTTAACCTACCCTTGTGTCTCTTCAACCTTTCGATCGCCCACCATTGCAAGAAGCACACCCACCACGAGAAATTCTTAGAGGGTATCCTGCGCGGCTCCAATGGCGCTCCGAGCGGCTGCCGACGACGAGCAGCAGTTCACCATGCATGCCGTGTGGACACCCACATAAGGTTCATGGACCTCTCGGTGGTGTACACCAACGAACCGGTCAGGGCGGAGCACTCCATCCACATCATGGAGCTGTTGCTTGCCGAGGAGAAGTACAAGGTGGTCGGGTTTGACCTCGAGTACACCCGCGCTCGTGCCAGGTCTCCTCCCGAGGTCGTCGTCACCCAGATGTCCGTGAGCCACCACGTCCTCGTCTACCACTACTGCCTGGCCACAAGGCCTTGCGAGCGTTTCGCCAGGTTTGTCAAAAGCCCCCACTACATGTTCGCTACGGTGGACATCACCAACGATGTAAAGGCACTCGAGAATTCGGGATTGCCTGCCAGAATCTTGTCAACATCCATGGCCAATACAAGATCAGGGCAGCAAGGAGCATGAGAAGTACTCACTGGTTCACCTTGCCGATGCCATCATCGACCCCTACTATAGAGACATGAAGGATTCGTGCAACAAGGACAAGCATGCCTGGCACCGGCCTGGATGGAGAAACTCGACAAAGCTCACGTCGTGAACGCGGCCAAGGAGGTGTACACGAGCTACGACATGTACAGGAAGATCGTTGACATGAGGAAGTCCCCCCTTCCCCAAAATGACCAGGGATCCAGCCGGAAGCAGAGCAATGGCAAGCGTCATTGCAACAATAAGCAGATGATTAGATCCTTGTTTCTTCTACTTTAGTATGCATGTAATTGCTTTCTTTGGTGTGTAGAAATGTTATGTGTGTAGTCACTTGTGTAATTGTATGCTTAATTTGGTTATGCAATGCTGTCTTTTTAAGTATATATGTTGATGCTGTAGACAGGCGTAGATGTTGTGCGGACAAAGAAAATCACATCGCACACGGACTAAACAATGGAACCCGTCGGTGATGTTTTCATCAATCACTCATAATTGTATACCGGCAATCGTTTGCTCACAACACACAGGACTTGTTAGCAGTAATCGTCTGTGTTGTTATCGGTCTTTGCACACATCTCTGATTACAGACCTGTTTGCCTCGTATCACACACATCTTGTTCATTTGAACCGTTTTTGTTCTCATGTCTCAACGCAAACAGTTCATCCAAGTGAACCGCATGCCGTATATCGCACACACCTTTGATCTGGCTGACCGTTTCTTTTGTGTGGCCTAATCACAAACAGTTCATCCGAGTGAACCATATGCTATGTATCGCACACGCCTTCATCTGGCTGCCGGTTTCTTTTGTTCCTCCTCATCACAAACAGTTCATTGAACTGAACCATATGCCCTTCATCGCACACGCAAATAAAACCTGAACCGTGTTTGATGCATCTGTCATCGCAAACGTTTTATACATTTCTGATGGTTTTCATACAACACTGTTTGCGATTATTGCATCGCACACAGTTTCTCGAAGGGTCTCTGATCATAGTGTCGTGTTAGCAGCATCCTGCAGTAGTGTATATTGGGCATCAAGATCTATAGAGATAGATCAATACGCTTAATTGGACTTTCACAAAGCACATACCTTGATAAAGTTTTGAAGAAGTTCAAAATGGATCAAGAAAAGAAAGGGATCTTGCCTGTGTTACAAGGTGTGAAGTTGAGTCAGACTCAATGCCCGACCACTGCAAAAGATAGAGAGAAAATGAAAGTTATTCCCTATGCTTCAGCCATAGGTTCTATCATGTATGCAATGCTATATACCAGACCTGATGTGTGCCTTGCTATTAGTTTAGCAGTGAGGTACCAAAGTAATCCAATAGTGGATCACTAGACAGCGGTCAAGAACATCCTGAAATACCTGAAAAGGACTAAGGATATGTTTCTCGTTTATGCAGGTGACAAAGAGCTCGTCGTAAATGGTTACGTCGATGCAAGCTTTGGCACTGATCTGGGTGACTCTAAGTCACAAACCGGATACGTATTTTTATTGAATGGTGGAGCTGTCAGTTGGTGCAGTTCCAAGCAGAGCATCGTGGCGGGATCTACATGTGAAGTACATAGCTGCTTCGTAAGAAACAAATGAAGGAGTCTGGATGAAGGAGTTCATATCCGATCTAGGTGTCATACCTAGTGCATCGGGTCCAATGAAAATATTTTGTGACAATACTGGTGCAATTTCCTTGGCAAAGGAATCCAGATTTCACAAGAGAACCAAGCACATCAAGAGACGCTTCAATTCCATCTGCGATCAAGTCAAGGAGGGAAACATAGAGATTTGCAAGATACATACATATATGAATGTTGCAAACCCGTTGACTCGGCCTCTCTCACAAGCAAAACATGCTCAGCACCAAGACTCCATGGGTGTTAGAATCATTACTGTGGAATCTAGATTATTGACTCTAGTGCAAGTGGGAGACTGAAGGAAATATGCCCTAGAGGCAATAATAAAGTTGTTATTTATATTTCCTTATATCATGATAAATTTTTATTATTCAGGCTAGAATTGTATTAACCAGAAACTTAGTACATGTGTGAGTACATAGACAAACTGAGTGTCACTAGTATGCCTCTACTTGACTAGCTCGTTAATCAAAGAGGGTTTAGTTTCCTAACCATAGACATGAGTTATCATTTGATTAACGGGATCACATCATTTAGATAATGATGTGATTGACTTGACCCATCCGTTAGCTTAGCATGATGATCGTTTAGTTTGTTGCTATTGCTTTCTTCATAACTTATACATGTTCCCATGACTATGAGATTATGCCACTCCCGAATACCGGAGGAACACTTAGTGTGCTATCAAACGCCACAACGTAATTGGGTGACTATAAATATGCTCTACAGGTGTCTCCGATGGTGTTTGTTGAGTTGGCATAGATCGAGATTAGGATTTGTCACTCCGATTGTCGGAGAGGTATCTCTGGGCCCTCTCGGTAATGCACATCACTATAAGCCTTGCAAGCAATGTGATTAATGAGTTACTTACGGGATGATGCATTACTGAACGAGTAAAGAGACTTGCCGGTAACGAGATTGAACTAGGTATTGAGATACCGACGATCGAATCTCGGGCAAGTAACATACCAATGACAAAGGGAACAATGTATACTGTTATGCGGTCTGGCCGATAAAGATCTTCGTAGAATATGTAGGTACCAATATGAGCATCCAGGTTCCGCTATTGGTTATTAACCGGAGATGAGTCTCGGTCATGTCTACATAGTTCTCGAACCTGTAGGGTCCGCATGCTTAACGTTCGATGACGATTGATATTATGAGTTTATGTGTTTTGATGTACCGAAGGTAGTTCGGATTCCTGGATGTGAGGACATGACGAGGAGTCTCGAAATGGTCGAGACATAAAGATTGATATATTGGACGATGTTATTCAGACACCGAATGAGTTTCGGGGGTCACCGGATAAATATCGGAGTGCCGGAGGGTTATCAAAACCCCTGGGGGAACTAATGGGCCTCTATGGGCCTTAGTGGAAGGGCGAGGAGGGGCTGGCCGCCCCCCTTGGGTCCGAATTGGACTAGGGGAAGGGGGCGGCGCCCCCCTTTCCTTCCCTTCCCCTCTTCCTTCCTTCCCCCTCTCTCCCTCTTGATGGATTCATACTAGGACTTGGAGTCCTACTAGGATTCCCCTCTTGAGGGGCGTGCCCTAGGGTCGGCCGGCCTCCCCCTTGCTCCATTATATACGGGGGCAGGGGCACCCTAGAACACACAAGTTGACAGTTGTCTTAGCCGTGTCCGGTGCCCCCTTCACAGATTTCCACCTCGGTCATATCGTTGTAGTGCTTGGGCAAAGCCCTGCGTCGGTAACTTCATCATCACCATCATCACACCGTCATGCTGGTGAAACTCTCACTCGGCCTCAACTGGATCTAGAGTTTGTGGGATGTCACGGAGCTGAACGTGTGCAGATCACGGAGGTGCCGTACCTTCGGTGATAGGATCAGTCGGATCGTGAAGACGTACGACTACATCAACCGCGTTTTCATAATGCTTCCACTTACGGTCTACAAGGGTACGTAGATAACACTCTCCCCTCTTGTTGCTATGCATCACCTAGATGGATCTTGTGTGTACGTAAGATTTTTTTGAAATTACTGCGTTTCCCAACATCACAAACCTTAACACCAATATTCTTAGTAAAGCATAATTACTCACCAACATGACTCACGTATCACTATCATTATATATCAAAACTATTACAAAGAATCATGTTTATTTTGTCCAATGATCTTCTTGAAAGTTTATTTTATATCCTTCTTGGATATCTATCACTTTGGAACTAATTTTCATGTGTTGCTTTTGATAAGCTCAAACAAATATAAGTGAAGATCATGAGCATAATATTTCTTTCTCTCAAATTAATTAAGTGAATCAAGAGAGAATTTCTTCAGAAATACTAAAGCACACCATGCTCAAAAATATATAAGTGAAGCACTAGAGCAAATGACAAGCTACTCCAAAAAAGATAGAAGTAAAGATCAAGCGAGTAGTTAAGTAAATAGGTAGCTATTTGAGGACTCTCTCTTATTCAAAAACTTTCAGATCTAAGCATTTATTAAAACAGGAAGCAAAATCAAAATAAAATGACATTCTAAGAATATCACACATCATGTGAAGAAGCAAAAACTTAGATTCAACCGAAAATTGTTGAAGAAGAATGGTGGGATGCCTATCGGGGCATCCCCAAGCTTAGATGCTTGAGACTTCTTGAAATATTATCTTGGGATTCCTTGGACATCCCCAATCTTGAGCTTTTGTGTCTCCTTAATTCTTCTCATATCACGGTTTTCCTAAATCTCAAAAGCTTTATCCACACAAAACTCAACAAGAACTCGTGAGATAAGTTAGTATAAACCAATGCAAAAACCTTATCATTATCTACTGTATAAAATCACTAAAATTATTATTCAACATTGCATACTAAATTTCTCTGCATATTTAATACTCCTATCCTCAAATAGAATCATTAAATAAGCAAACATATGCAAACGATGCAAACATAACAACAATATGCCAAAACAGTACAGTCTGTAAAGAATGCAAGAGTATCAATACTTCTTAAACTCCAAAGATTATGAAAATTTACCACACTGTAGAAAATTTATCAGATCTTATTTTGCAAAAAGTTTCAACATTTTATCACATTCTGACTTTTCTAGGGAATTTTTGCAACAACGGTAAACTTTTTGTTTCTAAACAGCAACATGTATACTTGCAAAATAAGCATGGCAAAGGCTATACTTGACACTTTTATTGGAATAGAAGATGCAAAAAATTATTCTAAATAACATCAAGAAACTACTAAGAAAATAAATTGACTCTCCAAGCAAAACACATATCATGTGACAAATGAAAATATAGCTCCAAGTGAGGTTACCGATATTATTGGAGACGAAAGAGGGGATGCCTTCCGGGGCATCCCAAGATTAGTTGCTTATTAACTTGTGGTGCCTTGGGCATCCCCAAGCTTAGGGTCTTGTCACTCCTTATTCTCCTCATATCGATGTCTCACCCAACACATGAAAACTTCAAGCACACAAAACTTTAACGGAACTTCGTGAGATAGGTTAGTATGATAAAGAGCAAACCATTTCACTTTTGGTACTGTCAAAGACAAGATTCATAATTGTTCTCACACAATTCCTACTTTAGCGCATCATTTCCACAATTTATATTGATCAATATAAGCCATGGAAACTAGAAAACAAGCAAACTATGCATTGAAAACAGAATCTGTCAAAAACAGAACAGTCTGTAGTAATATGTACTCCATCCATACTTCTACTACTATAAAAATTCTTAAAACTTAGGAAAACCTGGGAAATTTGTCTATTAATCTTCTGAAAAAAGAATCATCTTTTTATCATTCTTCCGTTAAAAATGAGAATTGTTTTCCTGAGGGCAAAAGTTTCTGTTTTTTAGCAAGATCAAATCAACTATCACCGTAAGCCATCCCAAATGTCTTACTTGGCACTTTATTGAAACAAAAGCAATAAAACATGATTAATACAGTAGCCTAATCATGTGAACACACAAAAACATTAGGGGTTAATGTGTTGGGTTGTCTCCCAACAAGCTTTTTTCTTTAATGCCTTTTTAGCTAGGCATGCTGATATCAATGATGCTCATATAAAAGATAAGAATTGAAACACAAAGAGAGCATCATGAAGAATATGACTAGCACACTTAAGTCTAACCCACTTCCTATGCATAGGGATTTTGTGAGCAAACAACTTATGGGAACAAGAATCAACTAGCATAGGAAGGAAAAACAAGCACAACTTCAAAACTTTCAACACATAGAGAGGAAACTTGATACTATCGCAATACCAACAAGCATATGCTCCTCACTCATAATAATTTTCATTAGCATCATGAATGAAATCAACAATATAACTATCACATAAAGCATTCTTTTCATGATCCACATGCATAAAAAATGTATTACTCTCCACATAAGCAAATTTCTTCTCATCAATAGTAGTGGGAGCAAACTCAACAAAATAGCTATCATGTGAATGAAAATTAAAATCATGATGACAAGTTTCATGGTTATCATTATTCTTTATAACATACATGTAATCACCATAATCATCATAGATAGCAACTTTGTTGTCATAATCAATTGAAACTCTTCCAAAATAGTGGATTCATCACTAAATAAAGTCATGACCTCTCTAAATCCACTTTTATCATTATAATCATCATAAATAGGAGGCATGCAATCATCATAATAAATTTTCTCATCAAAACTTGGGGGACTAAAAATATCATATTCATCAAATATAGCATCCCCAAGCTTATGGCTTTGCATATCATTAGCATCATGGATATTCAAAGAATTCATACTAACAACATTGCAATCATGTTCATCATTCAAATATTTTGTGACAAACATTTTATTGACTTCTTCTTCTAACAATTGAGCACAATTTTCCGAACCATCATTTTTAAGAAAGATATTATAAAGATGATCAATAATATTGTGGAACATCAATTCCATTTTTTATGTAGTTTTGTTTTATAAACCAAACTAGTGATAAACAAGAAACTAAAAGATTCGATTGCAAGATCTAGAGATATACTGATAATCCCCAAGTGCAAGGAATCATCGTAGCAATTTCCAAAGGTGGAAGTGATAAGTATGGAGTGTCGAACCCAGAAGGAGCTAAAGGTAAGATCAATATTCTCTCAAGCCCTATCTGCCACTGATATGACTCTACGTACACCGAACATTTGCTTCCAACTAGAAACGAGAAATAAAACTACGTTGTGGGTATGAAGTGGAAAACTTTGTATGATATCGGAGAGCTAAAATATGAAAGTAGGTGTTGTTATCATAAAGTTAGAATATATTACTAAGTATTATAAATAGCGAGTGTGGAATAATGGTGGATCGGTGTGCGGAATTGTCCTAGGAAGTTGTTAACAAGACCGGTAATCACTATTGGAGTTTCATATGAGGGAGGGGCATAAGCTAACATGCTTTATCTACTTGGACCATATGCACTTATGATTGGAACTCTAGCAAGCATCCGCAACTACTAAAGATCATTAAGGTAAAACCCAACCATAACATTAAAGCATCAAATCCTCTTTATCCCATACGCAACAACCCCCTTACTCGGGTTTGTGTTTCAGTCACTCACACAACTCACTATAAGTGAATCATAAACGTATTGCAACACCCTACAGCAGGAATCCCTCACGCTTGCGCGACACGGAGGGCACCATAGGACAACACCAAAGTAAAACATACAACTCATACCAATCTAGATCATCAATCAACCCAAAGACAAAGGATATCTACTCAAAATATCATAGGATGGCAACACATCATTGGATTATAATATGTGGCATAAAGCACCATGTTCAAGTAGGGATTACAGCAGGGTGTGGGAGAGTGGACCGCGTAAAAGAGATAAGGATGGTGATGATGATGGTGATGTTGATGAAGACGATCACCGCGGCGATGATTCCCCTCTGGATGGCACTCCGGTGCCACTAAGAGAGAGGAGGAGAGGTTCTCCCCCTTGTGCTTCCTCCTCCATGGCCTCCCCCCTGGATAGGGATAGGTTCCTCCTCTGGTCCTTGGCCCTCATGGTGATGATGGCCCCTCTGGGATCCTCCTCCATGCGCTCCGGTGATGATGGCCCCTCCGGGATCCTCCTCCATGCCCTCCGGTGATGATGGCCCCCTCCGGCAGGGTGCCAGAGAGGGCCTAGATTGGTTTTCGGTGGCTACGGAGGCTTCTGGTGGCAGAACTCCTGATCTAGGTTAATTTTTCGAGGTTTCTGTCTTTATAGGAATTTTTGGCGTCAGTCTCACATCAAGGAGGTGCCCGAGGCGTCCACAAGGCAGGCCCACGCGCCTGGGTGGGGGGGGGGGGGGGGGCGTGCCCCCCACCCTCATCGACGCCCCGGGACTCTCCTGGTCCAACTCTTTTACTCCGGGGTCTTCTTTTGGTCCATAAAAAATCGTCAAAAATTGGCACGTCAATTGGACTCCGTTTGATATTCCTTTTCTGTAAAACTCAAAAACAAGGAAAAAACAGAAACTAGCACTGGGCACTAGGTTAATAGGTTAGTCACAAAAATCATATAAAATAGCATATAAATGCATATAAAACATCCAAGGTTGATAATATAATAGCATGAATACTTCATAAATTATAGATACGTTGGAGACGTATCAGCATCCCCAAGCTTAATTCCTGCTCGTCCTCGAGTAGGTAAATGATAAAAGAAATAATTTATGAAGTGTGAATGCTAGAAAGTGCATATGTTTCATCAATTATAGTTCCAATCACTTTTTCTAGCATCATTATATATCATAATAGTAGCTCATTTTCATAAAACTTTTCATGATCAAGTAACAAGCTATTCACATGTTAAAGTATAGATCATAAACTCTCTTGAAACTAACAAACTATATTCTTAGTCATCAAACAATTGCAATTCATCTTATTTTCAGGAAGGGTCTATGTCAGAGCTTTGATTTAGCAAACTCCACATACTCAACTATCCTTTAGTCTTTCACAATTGCTAACACTCACGTGATATTTAATGGTTCAAAGTTTTAATCGGACACAGAGAAAGATAGGGGCTTATAGATTCGCCTCCCAACTTTTACCTCAAGGGTAATGTCAACAATAATAGTTCATGGTAACTTACATCCAATTGGATATATATATATATATATCAGGATCTTTCCAACACGATGTGCTTGCCAAAGGATAAAATGTAAAAATAAAAGGTGAAGATCACCATGACTCTTGCATAAGGTAGAAGATAAAAGTAAAAGATAGGGCCTTCACAGAGGGAATCAGAGGTTGTCATGCGCTTTTATGGTTGGATGCACAAAATCTTAATGCAAAAGAACACTTTATATTGCCACTTGTGATATGGACCTTTATTATGCAGTCCGTCGCTTTTATTTCTTCCACATCACAAGATCGTATAAAGCTTATTTTCTCCACATTAATAGATCATACATATTTAGAGGGCAATTTTTATTGCATGCACCGATGACAACTTACTTGAAGGATCTTACTCAATCCATAGGTAGGTATGGTGGACTCTCATGGCAAAACTGGTTTAAGGAATGTTTGGAAGCACAAGTAGTATCTCTACTTGGTGCAAAGAATTTGGCTAGCATGAGGGGGAAAAGCAAGCTCAACATGTTGGATGATCCAAGACAATATACTTTATTTCGGATATACGAAAACATAACCCATTATGTTGTCTTCCTTGTCCGACATCAACCTTTTAGCATGTCATATTTTAATGAGTGCTCATAATTACAAAAGATCTCCAAGATAGTATATTTATATGTGAAATCTCTCTTCCTTCAATATTCTTTCATGAATTGTTCAAGTGACCAATTCTACGTTTGCTAACTTTCAATAAGTTTACTACCTATACTTATTCTATGTGAAGTCATTACTCCCCATGGTATAAGCATATGAAACATATATAAATTCAGATTTATGATATTCAATTATTTAACCATTTACTCATAGGATATACGTGAAGCACGTGAGTAAATGACAAACTACTCCAAAAGATAATAGTGAAGGACACTGAGTAGTCAAATAATTAACTATCCATGGGAGGATTCTTTTTCATTTAATAATTCAGATCTAATGATTTTATTCAAACAGCAAGTAAAATTGAAAATACGCTCCAAGCAAAACACATATCATGTGACGAATAAAAATATAGCTCCGAGTAAGGTATACCGATAATTTTGAAGACGAAAGAGGGGATGCCTTCCGGGGCATCCCCAAGCTTAGGCGCTTGAGTCTTCCTTGAATATGACCTTGGGGTGCCTCGGTGTAACGCCCTCGATGCGGCTATATCTCCCACGTGTCGAAGCACGACTTAGAGGCATAACCGCATTGAAAGCAATGTCGCAAGTGAGGTAATCTTCACACAACCCATGTAATACATAAGGGAAAGAGATACATAGTTGGCTTACAATCGCCACTTCACACAATTACATGAATAAAGCATTACATCAACCAGATACAATCAAGGTCCGACTACGGAACCAAAATAAAAGAAGACTACCCCAAATGCTACACAGATCCCCGATCGACCCCAACTGGGCTCCACTACTGATCAACTGAAAACGAAACACACAAGGACAAGATCTTCATCGAGCTCCTCCTTGAGCTTGGTTGCGTCACCTGCTCGGTAACATCGGCACCTGCAAACTGGTTTTGGAAGTATCTGTGAGTCAGGACTCAGCAATCTCACACCCTCGTGATCAAGACTATTTAAGCCTATGGGTAAGGTAAAGGTATGAGGTGGAGCTGCAGCAAGCGACTAGCATATATGGTGGCTAAACATACGCAAATGAGAGCGAGAAGAGAAGGCAAAGCACGATCGAGAAACTATGATCAAGAAGTGATCCTAGAACAACCTACGTCAAACATAACTCCAACACCGTGTTCACTTCCCGGACTCCGCCGAGAAGAGACCATCACAGTAACACACGCGGTTGATGTATTTTAATTAAGGTCAACTTTAGGTTTTCTACAACCAGACATTAACAAATTCCCATCTGCCCATAACCGCGGGCACGGCTTTCGAAAGTTCAAATCCCTGCAGGGGTGTCCCAACTTAGCCCATCACAAGCTCTCACGGTCAACGAAGGATATTCCTTCTAGCGGGAAAGACCCGATCAGACTCGGAATCCCGGTTACAAGACATTTCGACAATGGTAAAACAAGACCAGCAAGACCACCCGATGCCGACAAATCCCGATAGGAGCTGCACATATCTCGTTCTCAGGGCACACCGGATAAGCTAAGCGTACGGGAGCCAACGTAACCCAAGTTGCCAAGGGACGGCCCCGCACGGTGCTCTGGGTTGGACCAACACTTAGACAAGCACTGGCCCGGGGGGGTTAAAATAAAGATGACCCTCGGGATGCGCGACTCCCAAGGGAAAAAGGCTAGGTGGCAAATGGTAAAACCAAGGTTGGGCCTTGCTGGAGGAGTTTTATTCAAGGCGAACTGTCAAGGGGTTCCCATTATAACCCAACCGCGTAAGGAACGCAAAATCCGGGAACATAACACCGATATGACGGAAACTAGGGCGGCAAGAGTGGAACAAAACACCAGGCATAAGGCCGAGCCTTCCACCCTTTACCAAGTATATAGATGCATTAATTAAATAAGATATATTGTGATATCCCAACAAGTAAACATGTTCCAACAAGGAACAACATCTCCATGTTCCAACAAGGAACAAACTTCAATCTTCACCTGCAACTAACAACGCTATAAGAGGGGCTGAGCAAAGCGGTAACATAGCCAAACAACGGTTTGCTAGGACAAGGTGGGTTAGAGGCTTGGTTCAACAATATGGGAGGCATGATAAGCAAGTGGTAGGTATCGCAGCATAGGCATAGCAAAAGAGCGAGCAACTAGCAAGCAAAGATAGAAGTGATTTCGAGGGTATGATCATCTTGCCTGAAATCCCGCAAGGAAGAAGAACGAGTCCATGAAGAAGACAAACGGAGTAGAGAACGGGTCCTCACAACACGACGTTACCGGAATCAACCCGAAGAAGCAAACACCGGAAAGAAGCACACAACATAGTAAACAACCAACACAATGAACATGGTATGATATGCGGGATGCGGTATGCGATGCATATGCATTGATTTGCAAAAGGAATGATTGAACCTGCCTCAACTTGGAATCCAAGAGTGCCACTGGAAAGGTGAGTGATTTCGGTTGAAATCGATATAAAGATCACCGGAAAATCGATGCACGGTTTGGAAAATGCAAGCAAACAAATGTGGCACCGGTCTCCCGATAAACAGCGAGTTAGGCCATCTAAATGCAGGCAAGGATGACATGCTACAGCACCAACATGACAAAAAAATACATGGCAGGGATCCATTCATGATGCTAACAAAAGATGAACACTGAGCTACGGCCAATTCATCCATTAACAGGTTCAAACAAGCATGGCAAAAGTGCATTTGGTGAACAGGTTTCAGGACTTGGTGAAATTAACACAAGCCTGGAATTTCAGATCAGGGGTAGCACACTGGAGCATGAAAACTATATGCTATAGAACTTAACATGGCAAATCAAAGCATGGCATGGAGCTACCTCAAAGAGCTTAACAAAGTCCCTTAGTGACATTGAGCAAAAGGGAACAGAAATACATTGCAAGCATGTGAACATGGCAAAACATAATCAGATCACAGACTTAGTGAAAAAACTGGAGCATGCAAATCAGATATCAAGTAGGCATGTTCACGAGCTCGATGCACTCACTACAGAGTGTTGACAATCTAAGCATGCACCCATCAATACACATAAAAGATTCATGGCAAGAACAACAACATAGCATGCATGGATCAACTACAACATCCTCGGCAAACGCTAACAAGTAGACAATCTGCCCAGATACGAAATAGCAAAAGTAGAGCTCGATTGACTCACTAGGTTGCTCCATAATTGCAAACAAAGAGATGGATAGAGCACTACAATATTAACAAATCATCCTTACTGATTCCTCAAAAGACGGATCACTAGACAACATGAACATATGGAATTGATAAAAACAGTCCAAGGTTGGTGGAATTGCTAAGTCCCTGAAATCAGCATTAACGAATGCACCACTTTGTAAGCTTGTGCTAGTCACCACACACATCACAAAAATACATGGATAGCACCTCTGGAAGATGGCAAGCATATAACAAAAAACTCATGGTAGAGCTCAGGGGCATATCATGCCACACATTAATTCATGGCAAAAATGACAAATAGCTATTTGGAAGCAGCAGATCTGACACTTTTACTCAATAGCATTCTTCCAACAGCATTTTTGGGCATCAAGATGAGCTCAAATGAAAATGATGCAATGAGATGAAATGATGTACTCTCCGAGGGGCTAACATTTTGATATGCTAAAATGGCGCAAAACGAGCTACGGATGCCAAAGTTACGGCAGGTCAAAGTATGCAAAATGAATCTAAGGGAGGGGGAGAAAGTCAACCCTAGGGTTTCATTCGGATCTGGATCTGAGGCGGCGCGCACTTCGAGGTTCAACGGAATCCCTGTTCGCCAGAGGAGGGGGGTCGCCGAACTTGCCATCGGGGTGGAAGGGGCACCGGAGGGCTCGGGGCGGCCGGATCCGGCGACCGGCGGTGCCAGAGCGGCGTCCTGAGGAGCGCGCGTGAAGGGCGCGGCGAGGGCCGGCTGCGGCGCGCGGCTGGAGCCGCAACAGGGCGGCGATTGGCGCGCAGCTCATCGCCAGCGAGCCAGGCTCGGCGAGGAGGCGCGATTGCGGAGCGGCGGGTGCTGGCGCGATGGTGCGGGGGCCGGCCAGCCGAGCGGGATTGACGTGGCGGCGGGGGATTCGCTGAGGAGCGCGGGACATGTTCCGGCGGCGCGGGGTTTTTGTCCGGGCGGCGAGGGAGGAAGACGCTAGGGTTTCATCCGCGAAAAAATTCGTGGGATGGCCACATATTTATAGGTAGAGGGAGCAGGAGAGTCCAAATGAGGTGCGGTTTTCGGCCACGCGATCGTGATCGAACGACCGAGATGATGGAGGAGGTTTGGTGGGTTTTGGGACACTTTGAGGGGTGTTGGGCTGTCAACACACACGAGGCCTTTTCGGTCCCTCGGTTAACCGTTGGTATCAAACGAAACTCCAAATGGTACGAAACTTGACAGGCGGTCTACCGGTAGTAACAAGGCCGCTTGGAAAGTCTCGGTCCAATCCGGAAATGTTTAATCCCCACACACGAAAGAAAGGTAGAAATGGACCACCGGAGGAGATAGGAGCGCCGGAATGCAAAACGGACAACGGGGAAAATGCTCGATGCATGAGACGAACATGTATGCAAATGAAATGCACATGATGACATGATATGCAATGCATGACATGCAAGCAATGACAAGGCGACAACAGCGAATAACTGGAGACATCTGGCACATCGGTCTCGGGGCGTTACACTCGGGCATCCCCAAGCTTAGGGTCTTTCCACTCGTTATTCTCGTCATATCGATATCTCACCCAAAGCTTGAAAACTTCAATCACACAAAACTTAATGGAACTTCGTGAGATAGGTTAGTATGATAAAGAGTAAACCATTCACTTTGGTACTGTCAAAGACAAGGTATAATTGTTCTTGATGTACCGCGAGCTTTGCTATATCATTTCTACAATTTATATTGAGAAATCTAAGCCATAGAAACTAGAAAACAAGCAAACTATGCAATGAAAACAGAATCTGTCAGAAACAGAACAGTCTGTAATGATGTGAACACTAACCATACTTCTGCTACTCAAAAAATTATGAAATAAATTGGTGGACGTGAGGAATTTGTCTATTAATCTTCTTCAAAAATAATAAACCTAATCTCACTCTCCAATAAAAAATGGCAGCAAATCTCATGAGCGCAAAGTTTCTGTTTTTTACAGCAAAATCACATTAACTTTCACCCAAGTCTTCCCAATAGTCTTACTTGGAAATTTATTGAAACAAAAGCTATAATACATGATTAATAAAGTAGCTTAATCATGAGAACACACAAAAACATTAAGGGTAAATATTGGATTGTCTCCCAACAAGCGCTTTTCTTTAATGCCTTTTAGCTAGGCATGATGATTTCAATGATGCTCACATAAAAGATAAGAATTGAAACATAAAGAGAGCATCATGAATAATATGAATATAAAATTTAAACCTAACCCAATTCCTATGCCTAGGTATTTTGTGAGCACACAATTTATGGGAACAATAATCAACTAGCATAGGAAGGCAAAACAAGTATAACTTCAAAACTTTAAGCACATAGAGAGGAAAACTTGATATTATTGCACTCCTACAAGCATGTATTCCTCCCTCATAATAATTTTCAGTGGCATCATGAAAGATTTAAACAATATTACCATCACATAAAGTATTCTTTTCATGATCTACGAGCATAGAAATTTTACTACTCTCCTCATAAGCAAAGTTCTCCTCATTCGGAATAGCGGGATCACTAGTTCCTAAAGTTGACACTCTTCCAAACCCGCTTGAGATGATAGTGTTATTCATACTCAAAAATATATAAATGAAATTCATGGAGCATTCTACAATTAATATAAACTAACCAATGTCCAAGCTCAAAATGTGTAAGTGAAGCACACGAAGCATTCTATAAAACCATACTCAAAAGATTTAAGTGAAGCACAAAGAGCAATTCTATAAGATCATACTTAAAAGATATAAGTGAAGGACGCGAAGTATTCTATAAATTTATGAAGGTACATCTCATACTAGCATGGTTCTTAAATAAAAAGAAAAACACAAAGGACACAAATCATGTGAACAAAACAAAAACCGAGGTATACCGATATTTGTTGAAGAAGAAAGATGGGATGCCAACCAGGGCATCCCCAAGCTTAGATGCTTAAGTATCCTATGGAATATTTACTTGAGGTTCCTTGGGAATCCCAAGCTTGAACTCTTGCCTCTATTTATCCTTCTCATATTGATAGCTCCTCGATCTTCGAACACTTCATCCACACAAAACTTTAACAAAAACTTTGTGAGATCCGTTAGTATACTAAAGCAAATCACTACCTTTAGGTTACTGTAATGAATTCATTCTTTATTTATATTGGTGTTAAACCTACTGTATTGCAACTTCTCTATGGTTTATAAACTCTATTACTAGCCATAGATTCATCAAAATAAGCAAACAACACATGAAAAACAGAATCTGTCTAAAACAGGACAGTCTGTAGTAATATGGAGGTTTAGTAAACTTCTGTTAATATAAAAATTATGAAATAAATTTTAAAATTTGAAAAATTTGTTCATAAGTAATTTGCAAAAAATTTCAGACCCATTTGACTTTCCAATAAAAAATGTAAAATCACGCGCTACAGCCAAAGATTCTGTTTTTGTTCTGCACATAGTAAGCAAGCAATCTAATCATCCTAAAACCAAAGCTTGGCACATTATTTTTATAATAAAATGGATATATATATATAAGGGGATAATTATTTACAGAGAAACTTCCATGAAAAATTCTACATTGTTTCCGTGATCATGAACACGAGTGCTCAAGGTCGACCCTCACTTCTTCAATGCATAACTTTCCAATCACTCCTCTTTTTGAAAAACTTTTTAGGCATGAGAGGAAAGTAATTTTTTTGTATTTTCATTCTTTAAGTTATTTTTAATGTTTCACCCACAACTAAACAGGAGCAAAAATGAAAAACAAAATCTACTTAGTGAAGAAAGAAAACAAGCACACACAAGAATATCAACCCCACACTATTGCTCTCGGGCAACGGCGGCAGAAAAGAGCTTGATAATCTCCAAGTGCAAGGAATCATCGTAGCAATTTCCAAAGGTGGAAGTGATAAGTATGGAGTGTCGAACCCACAAGGAGCTAAAGGTAAGATCAATATTCTCTCAAGCCCTATCTGCCACTGATACGACTCTACGTACACCGAACGTTTGCTTCCAACTAGCAAACGAGAAATAAAACTATGTTGTGGGTATGAAGAGGATAACTTTGTATGATATCGGAGAGCTAAAATATAAAGTAGGTGCTGTTATCATAAAGTTAGAATATATTACTAAATATTATAAATAGCGAGTGTGGAATAATGGTGGATCGGTGTGCGGAATTGTCCTAGGCAATTGTTAACAAGACCGGTAATCACTATTGCAGTTTCATATGAGGGAGAGGCATAAGCTAACATACTTTCTCTACTTGGATCATATGCACTTATGATTGGAACTCTAGCAAGCATCCGCAACTACTAAAGATCATTAAGGTAAAACCCAACCATAGCATTAAAGCATCAAGTCCTCTTTATCCCATACGCAACAACCCCCTTACTCGGGTTTGTGTTTCAGTCACTCACCAACCCACTATAAGCGAATCATAACATATTGCAACACCCTACAGCGGGAATCCCTCACGCTTGCGCGACACGGAGGGCACCATAGGACACGCCAAAGTAAAACATACAACTCATACCAATCTAGATCATCAATCAACCCAAAGACAAAGGATATCTACTCAAAACATCATAGGATGCAACACATCATTGGATCATAATATGTGGCATAAAGCACCATGTTCAAGTAGGGATTACAGCGGGGTGGGGAGAGTGGACCGCGTAAAAGAGATGAGGATGGTGATGATGATGGTGATGTTGATGAAGACGATCACCGGCAATGATTCCCCTCTCGATGGCACTCCGGTGCCACCAAGAGAGAGGAGGAGAGGTTCTCCCCCTTGTGCTTCCTCCTCCATGGCCTCCCCCCTAGATGGGGAGAGGTTCCTCCTCTGGTCCTTGGCCTTCATGGTGATGATGGCCCCTCCGGGATCCTCCTCCATGCCCTCCGGTGATGATGGCCCCCTCCGGCAGGGTGCCAGAGAGGGCCTAGATTGGTTTTCGGTGGCTACAGAGGCTTCTGGCGGTGAACTCCCGATCTAGGTTAATTTTCAGGTTTCTGTATTTATAGGAATTTTTGGCGTCGGTCTCACGTCAAGGAGGTGCCCGAGGCGTCCACGAGGTAGGCCCACGCGCCGGGTGGGGGGTGGGCGCCCCCCACCCTCGTGGACGCCCCGGGACTCTCCTGGCCCAACTCTTTTACTCCGGGGTCTTCTTTTGGTCCATAAAAAATCGTCAAAAATTGGCACGTCAATTGGACTCCGTTTGATATTCCTTTTCTGTAAAACTCAAAAACAAGGAAAAAACAGAAACTGGCACTGGGCACTAGGTTAATAGGTTAGTCCCAAAAATCATATAAAATAGCATATAAATGCATATAAAATCCAAGGTTGATAATATAATAGCATGAATACACTACTAGGGAAAACCTTATACACAGAATGCTACCAGTAGCGCTTGTTAAAATGAGGCGCTACTGCTACTTAGCAGTAGCGCGTCTGCTAGAACGGCGCTACTGTATCCGCTTAGCAGTAGCGTGGCAGGAACAGAACGCGTACTACTATAATTGCCACACCGTTCCCGACATGCTAGGTATAGTAGTAGCGCCCTTCTACGAACAAGCGCTACTCCTACAGATTTTAGCAGTAGCGCGTTTCGCCTCCCCACGATACTGTTAAAGCTATTTTCACCTAATCCCTCGTGCGGCCTGATTCCCTCTCCTCTGCTTCCTTCCCCCAATTCTCCTCTACTATTCCTCGATCCCCTCCGCCTCGCCGCCGTCTCCCCCGACCCCGCCTCGCCTCCGCCTCCGTCTCCCCCGACCCAGCCTCGCCGCGCCTCGGTGCCGCCGTCTCCCCCGACCCCATCTCTCTCCCCGCCCTTTGTAAGTACTCTCCCCTTCCAATCCCTCTTCTCTGCTTAGTATGAACCCTAGCTATTTAGTGCTAGTTAGTATGAACCCTAGGCTATTTTTAGTGCTAGTTAGTTAATTACTTATATGGTAATTAGGGCAGTAGTTCCTAGGTACTAATTAGTTAGTAAGAACTAGGTACTAATTAGGTATTAGTTTATTTTTATTTATAGTAAGTTTATTTTTAGTAAGAACTAATTGAATTAATAGAACTCGTTAGTAAGAACTTGTTGCTATTTTTTTAGTTAAAGCAATTTTTCTCGCATCGACGTGGACGATGCCTATCCCGCATCCTCGTCGTCGAGTCGGCGGAGGACGACACCTGCTTGACCAGATGGGCCATGTCCGGGACTGGGCTCCGCCGGGGTGGTACTGGGAGGCGCTACCTACCGGGGGGCGCAGGTTGGTGAGGAGCCAGCCTGTCGTTGACCCGAACCTTCTTTGGTGGCGGTCGCGTGGGCCAGTGACGGTCCAGAGGCTCGAGGACTCCGCGGAGGTGGTGCGTCACCGTGTCAGTGAGGAGGACGCGCACGTCCGTCGCTACTTGTTTGCGTTGGAGCACAGGTTCTCCAATACCTGGCAGGTTCTCCAGGGATCTCACTGGAGCTATGATCCCGTGATGGTTCCTTCTCTGTGGGTGTCCACCGCCCGCGCCGATACCCGTCGTGTGCTAGGGTTTTAGTTGTATTAGTGATGTTATATGTATGACACTATTGGGATGTATTAGTGATAATATTCGACGATGTACGGACGCATGAGATGATTTACTTTTGCTTATTGAATGCATGCTAATTTGAGTCCTATAAGATATTTTGAAATGTATATCTTGTGTTGCTCAATATCCAAGTGGCCGGTCATGTTTGCAGGTTACACCTCCGAGTGGCCTATGTTTTGCCGGAGTGTTGATTCATTTCCGTTCCGGCAAATTTCAGGCGCTCGATATGTCCTATTTTAGCAAAGGTCATGCCGGATTTTTCCGTGAATTTTGGCATGACTTGTGCCAGAATATGTAGGAAATATCGAGTGCCCCGGATTTGTGTGTTGAGTATCCTGGTAGTTGTCTTCGATCGATTTTCAATTAATGTTTTAACTATGAACATAGGAAATGTCTGACGAAAAGGATTTCGGTATTTGCAAATACTGCGAAGACGAGCGCGGCCTGTGCGACGGAATCTTCCTAGATGATGATAGGCGCTTCAGCATCAAGCTGGACGAGAACTTCGAAGTGGATACAGTAAGTCACAACGACAAGTCTTTTTTCGTAATTAAGCATGACATCTGCTTCATTTGCTTCAACTTATATTTT
>NW_024112985.1:0-22934 GCF_003073215.2 Triticum urartu | reverse complement strand
CAGCATAAATTATTCTACATTGTTTCCGTGAGCATGAGCACAAGTGCTCAAGGTCGACCCTCACTTCTTCAATGCATAACTTTCCAATCACTTCTCTTTTTGAAAAACTTTTTAGGCATGAGGGGCAAGTAATTTTTTTGTATTTTCATTCTTTTAATTTTTTTTGTATGTTTCACCCACAACTAAACAGAAACAAAAAAGGGAAAACAAAATCTACTTAGTGAAGAAAGCAAGCAAGCACACATGAGAATATCAACCCCACGCTATTGCTCCCCGGCAACGGCGCCAGAAAAGAGCTTGATAATCCCCAAGTGCAAGGAATCATCGTAGCAATTTCCAAAGGTGGAAGTGATAAGTATGGAGTGTAGAACCCACAAGGAGATAAAGGTAAGGTCAATATTCTCCCAAGCCCTATCTGCCACTGATACGACTCTACGTACACCGAACGTTTGCTTCCAACTAGCAACGAGAAATAAAACTATGTTGTGGGTATGAAGAGGATAACTTTGTATGATATCAGAGAGCTAAAATATAAAAATAGGTGCTGTTATCATGAAGTTAGAATATATTACTAAAGATTATAAATAGTGAGTGTGGAATAATGGTGGATCGGTGTGCGAAATTGTCCTAGGCAATCGTTAACAAGACCGGTAATCACTATTGCAGTTTCATATGAGGGAGAGGCATAAGCTAACATACTTTCTCTACTTGGATCATATGCACTTATTATTGGAACTCTAGCAAGCATCCGCAACTACTAAAGATCATTAAGGTAAAACCCAACCATAGCATTAAAGCATCAAGTCCTCTTTATCCCATACGCAACAACCCCCTTACTCGCGTTTGTGTTTCAGTCACTCACGCAACCCACTATAAGAGAATCATAAATGTATTGCAACACCCCACAGCGGGAATCCCTCACTCTTGCACGACACGGAGGGCACCATAGAACAACACCAAAGTAAAACATACAACTCATACCAATCTAGATCATCAATCAACCCAAAGACAAAGGATATCTACTCAAAACATCATAGGATGGCAACACATCATTGGATCATAATATGTGGCATAAAGCACCATGTTCAAGTAGGGATTACAACGGGGTGCAGGAGAGTGGACCGCGTAAAAGAGATGAGGATGGTGATGTTGATGAAGACGATCACCGCGGTGATGATTCCCCTCCCAATGGCACTCTGGTGCCACCGAGAGAGAGGAGGAGAGGTTCTCCCCCTTGTGCTTCCTCCTCCATGGCCTCCCCCCTAGATGGGGAGAGGTTCTTCCTCTGGTCCTTGGCCTTCATGGTGATGATGGCCCCTCCGGGATCCTCCTCCACGCCCTCCGGTGATGATGGACCCCTCCGCCAGGGTGCCAGAGAGGGCCTAGATTGATTTTCGGGTGGCTACGGAGGCTTCTGGCAGCGGAACTCCTGATCTAGGTTAATTTTCTGAGGTTTTTGTATTTATAGGAATTTTTGGCGTCGGTCTCATGTCAAGGAGGTGCCCGAGGTGTCCACGAGGCAGGCCCATGACGAGGTTTCTCGTGGATGCCCCGGGACTCTCCTGGCCCAACTCTTTTACTCCAGGGTCTTCTTTTGGTCCATAAAAAATCGTCAAAAATTGGCACGTCAATTGGACTCCGTTTTATACCCCTTTTCTGTAAAACTCAAAAACAAGGAAAAAACAGAAACTAGCACTGGGCACTAGGTTAATAGGTTAGTCCCAAAAATCATATAAAATAGCATATAAATGCATATAAAACATCCAAGGTTGATAATATAATAGCATGAATACTTCATAAATTATATATACGTTGGAGACGTATCAGGCACTCACATCCCGTCAATGAAGCTCTTTTCTGGAGCCATTGCCGGGGAGGTGAGTGCTTGAAGGTACATCTTTAGATCTTGCAATCGAATCTTTTAGTTTCTTGTTTTATCATTAGTTTGGTTTGTAAAAAGAAAACTACAAAAAATGGAATTGAGGTTGCATCATATTATTGATCATCTTTATAATATCTTTGTTGAAAATGATGGTTCAGAAAATTGTGCTTAGTTGTTAGAAGAAGAAGTCAATAAAATGTTTGGCACAAAATATTTGAATGATGAGCATGATTGCAGTGTTGTTAGTATGAATTCTTTGAATATCCATGATACTAATGATATGCAAAGACATAAGCTTGGGGATGCTATATTTGATGAAGATGATATTTTTAGTCCCCCAAGATTTGTTGTGCAAATTTGTTATAATGATTACACACCTCCTATTTATGATGATTATAATGATGAAAGTCGATTTGGAGAGATCATGCCTTTATTTAGTGATGAATCCACTATTTTGGAAGAGGTTTCAATCGACTATGACAAAAAGTTGCTATCTATGATGATTATGGTGATGACATGTATGCTATATCGAATAATGATAACCATGAAACTTGTCATCATGATTTTAGTTATCACTCTCATGATAGTTATTTTGTTGAGTTTGCTCCCACCACTATTGATGAGAATAAATTTGCTTATGTGGAGAGTAATAAGTTTTCTATGCTTTTGTGTCATGAAAAGAATGCTTTATGTGATGGTTATATTGTTGAATTTCTTCATGATGCTACTGAAAATTATTATGAGGGAGGAACTTATGCTTGTAGGAATTGCAATAATATCAAGTTTCCTCTCTATGTGTTGAAAATTTTGAAGTTATACTTGTTTTGCCTTCCTATGCTAGTTGATTCTTGCTCCCATAAATTGTTTGATCACAAAATCCCTATGCATAGGAAGTGGGTTAGGCTTAAATGTGCTTGCCATGTGTTTCATGATGCTCTTGTTATGTTTCAATTCTTATCTTTTATGCGAGCATCATTGAAATCTTCATGCCTAGCTAAAAAGGCATTAAAGGAAAGCGCTTGTTGGGAGACAACCCAACACTTTTAGCTACTGTTTTTATGTGTTCACATGATTATGCTATTGTAGTAATCATGTTTTATTGCTTTCATTTTAATAAAGTGCCAAGTAAGACCTTTGGGATGGCTTACGGTGATAGTTGATTTGATCTTGCTGAAAAACAGAAACTTTTGCGCTCAGGAAAACAATTCTCATTTTTAATAGAAGCGTGATAAAATGTTGACTCTTTTTGCAGAATATTAATAGGCAAATTACCCAGGTTTTCCTATTTCTGTTTTCAATGCATAGTTTGCTTGTTTTCTAGTTTCTATGGCTTATATTGCTCAATATAAATTGTGGAAATGATATGCTACAGTAGGCATTGTGTGAGAACAATTATGAATCTTGTCTTTGACAGTACCAAAAATGAAATGGTTTGCTCTTTATGATACTAACCTATCTCACAAAGTTCCGTTAAGTTTTGTGTGATTGAAGTTTTCAAGTTTAGGGTGAGATGTCGATATGAGGAGAATAAAGAGTGACAAGACCCTAAGCTTGGGAATGCCCACCCCAAGGTAATATTCAAGGAATATCCAAGCAACTAAGCTTGGGGATGCCCCAGAAGGCATCCCCTCTTTCATCTCCAACATTATCGACAACCTCACTTGGAGCTATGTTTTCATTTATCACATGATATGTGTTTTGCTTGGTGCATCATTTTATTTTGTTAGGATTTGCTTGCTGTTATTTAGAATAATATTTTGCATCTTTTATTTTAATAAAAATGTCAAGTATAGCCTTTGCCATGCTTATTTTGCAAGTCTACATGTTGCTGTTTTAAAACAGAAAGTTTATCGCTGTTGCAAAAATTCCCTAGAAAAGTCAGAATGTGATAAAATGTTAATTTTTTTTGCAAAATAAGCTCTGATAAATTTTCTACAGTGTGGTAAATATTCATAATCTTTGGAGTTTAATAAGTATTGATACTTTTGCATTCTTTACAGACTATACTGTTTTGGCAGGTTGCTGTTTTGTTTGCATTGTCTGCGCTTGGAGGCCCAACACGTGTCTACAAGAATAAAGTTGTGTAGTAGACATCAGTTGCTGACAGAACATTAAATCATAGGGTATGCATAATATGTTGTGCATATGCGCCCACTCAGAAACAATTCGACATGATTAAAGTGTGGAACATGGCACGGTGACAAAGGACAATTTGAGAGGAATAAAAACACCGACCTAAACAATGGAAAACAACCGCAGAAGATCCCTGAGGATGACTGCCGGTGTCAAAACCGGCGGATCTCGGTTAGGGGGTCCCGAACTGTGCGTCTAGGCGGATGGTAACAGGAGACAAGGGACACAATGTTTTACCCAGGTTCGGGCCCTCTTGATGGAGGTAAAACCCTACGTCCTGCTCGATTAATATTGATGATATGGGTAGTACAAGAGTAGATCTACCACGAGATCAAGGAGGCTAAACCCTAGAAGCTAGCCTATGGTATGATTGTTGTATGATGAAGTTGTCCTACAGACTAAAACCCTCCGGTTTATATAGACACCGGAGAGTAGGGTTACACAAAGTCGGTTACAATGGTAGGACAACGCTGAATATACGTATCGCCGGCGCTTACCGGTGATCCAGCGTTACACAGCAAAGCCATCGGTTACCACACATAAGCAGCTCCAGCACAAGGAAAACCAGCACCATCACCGAACGAGACATCCTCTACATAGAATACCCCGCAGTCAACGCCCCAAGCTGCCAATATAACCAACCACGCCCAACCGAAGCACCAAGTCCATGCCGAGGCACACAACCAAGACCACCAGACGATAGTCACTCAATCCTTGCCATCTATCAACAACTTCGTACGAGCTACACCTGAGCTAAAGCTACCGCGCCAAGTCTTGCAATTCATAGTCCTGGAGTCCGGCTGAAGGTATAGTCCAGCTACCCGAACACCCCCTAATCCAGGAACTCCCTCAGCCCTGAACCAGGCTTCAATGACGACGAGTCCGCGCGTTGATCTTCGGCATTGCAAGGCGGGTTCCTCCTCCAAATTCTTCATAAAAGTTTGTAAACACCAAGAGTAGTGTCCGGCTCTGCAAAATAAGTTTCCACGTATTGCCACAGAGAGAATAATATTAACACAAATCTAATCTGCTGACGTATTCCGCAGCGTGACATCACACTACGGCCAAGCCTTTATTCGAATCATTTTCACTTTTCCACCTCAGCGTGTTTTGCGAGGCGGTTTCCTTGGCACGTCTTGTCAAAGCAGAGATCGTGTCCCCCATTTACGGGATTCTCATCAATACGGACGTGGGTAACCCAACCGCGCCACTTATCACGGCGCTTGGGAGGCAAGCGAGTTTTACTAGGCTGGTGGGGACGCATAGTCGCATCCGCCACATATAAGGGGATAAGGATCCACCTTTTTACCTACGCCTTCTTCCTCCTTTGCCTATCCATCTTCTGCGCACCCGAGCTCCAGCGCCCAAGCCCGCACTTCCTACCTCAACCTTCTCCAACAATGTCCGGAGCGGGAGGCAAGTGGATGGTCTCCTCCGTCACGGAGGGCCATGTCAAAAAGCTAAGGAAGGCCGGATACTTGTCCAAGGACATCGCGCACCGGCTTCCCGAGGAGGGCAGCTTCTCCCCACCCCAAGGCCCCATGAGAGGGTAGTATTTCTTCCCCACTTCCTCCGCGGACTGGGTTTCCCTCCACCCATTTGTCCGGGGGCTCATGTTCTACTATGGCCTGGATTTCCACGATCTGGCCCCGAACTTCATCCTCAACATCTCGGCGTTTATCGTCGTGTGCGAGGCTTTCCTCTGCATCCGCCCCCATTTCGGCCTCTGGCTCAAGACCTTCAACGTCAAGCCAAAGGTGGTGCGCGGCAACCAGGCGGAGTGCGGAGGTGCCATGGCGGGCAAAATAGCCAACGTCCTATGGCTCGAGGGCTCCTTTGTGGAGACCTTGAAGGGGTGGCAGTCAGGGTGGTTTTACATCACCGAGCCACACGATCCGAAGTGGATCGCAGCCCCTGAATTCCGATCCGGACCCCCTACGCGGCTCACGTCCTGGAAGGAGACGGGCTTGTCGTGGGGCGACGAAGAAGAGGTGACCGGACTGCAAAAATGCATCCAGTCCCTGGTGAACAAGCAGCTCAAGCTTGTCAACGTAGTCCAGGTCATGCTCGTCCGCCGGATCCTTCCGTGTCAAGAACGGGACTTCAATTTGTGGGAGTTCAACCCGGCGCACCGAACTCTGAGCAGGCTCTTGACACGACTACGAAGATGTCTGGAGGGGGCTAACCAAAGGCGCCGAGGCTCCCACATCCGCCTCCGAAGACCGCGGATTCAGCTCGCAGCGTCCTGCTGCGAGGTAAGAATTTTCACATCTTTTACAGGATGTTAAGTTTTTTCATAGTTTGACTCTATGCGGGATCTAAACTCCCTCACCTTTGACAGGATTGGCAGGTGCAGTCCGGACATGATTAACTGTCCGGCTCCCTTGCCCGAAGACCCAGCCCCTGCTCTCCTAGTGAAGCTGCTGGTTCCGGCACCTTATGTGGTGCCGGAGAAGAAGAAGAAGGCCACGGGGACTCGAAAGAGTTCCCGGCATATGGTGGTGTCGGACTCGTCGTCCGACGAGTCCGAGACGCACTCCTCCCGTGAAGACGAGGAGGAGGAAGAAGAAACCTCTCCCCCTCCAGCGGGGGGAGGAAAGAAGAGGAAGGCCGCCCCAGTAGGGGAGGCCGAAGGGTCCAAGAAGAGGAAAACCCCTCCGCCGGACTACGCCCCCGACGCCGACGAGGACGAAGAGGAGTGGCCGGACAGGGCCAAGCGTCCGGCGAAATCGTAAGTGTTCGGATACCAGAGTAACTCATGATATTCCTTTTGTTGCACAGCTTTCCCTAATGTCGAATATAATCATGCAGCCCGCCCAAGGACGGGCTCGACGAGTCGTCGAGCGGCTCCCTGGATTCATCGGACGTGAATTCAGTTCCGCCCGCTGCCTCCCCCTGTGCTGCGGATGACGCCGAAGTGGCGTCGCGACAAGCTCCGGGGCAAGAGGAGGTGGTCCAGGAGGAGCCGCGAGGCGACCTCCCGGACTCCAGGAGTAAAGGGGACAAGACCCCCCAGGGCTCCAAGTCCGGCTTTAAGCCGGACACCGCGCCGGAATCATCAACGGTTCCGGACCGCGGCAGGCGAACTCCTGCCAAGAGGAGCAAGCCTATTGAGCCGGCGTCCTCCGTCCAACCGGAGGCGCCGGACAATCTGCTGGAGTGCTTAAGGGCGCCTCCATCGACGAGGAGCACCGTGTCCATCATGAGTACGGTGGTCCAGAAGGTTCGGTCCGCCCAAAGCGGACTTACTGAAGCTTGTACTAGCCTTCTAACAGGCTTCGAGGTAAGTAGAAAAATATGTAAAAATATTACCGCATAGACAGTAGCCCCTGATGCTCTGTTTGGCGTTCGGAAAGAAAAGCCGAATAGAGGATCTATTAAATATCGCAGGAGTCTAACTAAAAAGGAGTCAATATACGTATGCAGGCTTCGCTGCTGGCCACCGCCGCACTGACTGCGGAGGTGGGTGCCCTGAAGCAGGGCCTCGAGCGGACCGAGCAAGAGCTCGGCCTTGCCAAACGGCAGCTCGAGGAGAAAGAAGGTAAGAGATACCTTATAGAAAAAATGCCTATAAGAAGACGCAATTGCAAAAAATGACAGGAGTATACTGCTTATTGTAGGGGCCACAACTGAGGTGGCGACCCTCAAGTAGGCGCTGTCCGAGGCCGAGAAGAAAGCAGCCATGGAGCGCACCGAGCGGGAGAAATGCTTTAGGCTCTCATGAAAAACATGAGAGTTTGGAGCTCGACTCGAAGACGCGAGCGTCCGAGCTTGCTGCGGCCCTTAAAACTGCCAAATCTGCCAAGGCCGAAGCCCAGAAGGCCCTCCAGGAATTGGATGCGGTGAAAAAGATAGCGGCGGGTAAGGCATTCTCTATGCAAAGCAGACATATAAAAGTAAACTACTTGTTACTTACCCGAATCCGGAGCTCTCCAGGGGCATTCGCAGATCTTCCCCGCAGCGTATCCGATGCCGCCGCATTCTACCGAGCCGAGGAAGGCAGCTCGACGGAGAAGGTGTTCTGGTCTCAGTACGCTGAGGCCGGACACCCTGTGCCCTTGAGCGACCAGCTGAAGCAGCTGGTCGAGCTCCACAAGGCGGCCGAACAGGCCATGAAGGGCTTCATAGTTCGGCTGTGGCCCGGAGAGGCCCTGCCTGGGAGCTACTTCGGGCTGGTGCGGCGGCTGGTGGAGGCTTGTCCAAGGCTCGAGGTCATCAAGCGCTCCGTCTGCATCGAAGGTGCCCGTAGGGCCCTTGCCCGTGCAAAGGTGCACTGGGGTAAGCTGGACGGTGAGAAGCTTGTGAAGGACGGGCCGCCGCCGGGGAAGGAGCATCGCAAGCCCGAGAACTATTACAAGGATGTTCTTGCTGGTGCCCGCCTTGTGGCGGATGAATGTACCAAGGATGTAATTTTGAATGAACTCGCTCGTGTTTATCCTGTGCGCTGAAAACTTGTTCATATGCGCTAAGCAATGCTTATTGAATTTAAAATATTACTTTCTGTGCGGCCTTTATCAAAAATTGAGAGATGGCCAGTCGTCGGCTTCTGCCGCCCATGCGCAATCTAGTGCTGGGGGGTTCGGGATAAACCTGAGCGCTCTTTCTTCATGCATGGTCCGACTCGAGTCGAGACAACGCGTAGTGCGCCTCTGCACAAACTGAACAACTGCAACGGCACTATAATGCTGTGAGACCCAAGCTCTCACTCTTAGCCATAGAATATAAACTGCGTTATCGAGATTTTATCAAATCTTAATGTTTTGGTCCCTCCCAGCAGAAAGATTCCCCTCATAGTATTCAGCAGCGGCAAGAGTCATCTTGCGATAATAAGGGCCGCTATCCACGCCCTTGGATCGATCAGTGAGGCCGGCGTTTCTCTATGAGCTTCTAGAAGCGCCATAAGTCTTTCAAGCACTCGAAAAAACCTCCTCGAAACAGCTGACGGTCTCTGCGCGTCATCAAATGCCAGTCCAGTTTAGTTTCATCCTCAGCTAGGTGCTCAGCCCAGCCTCAAATGCGGGCACAACTCACAGTATCCTCTACGCTGCGCTACAACCTAGCGATATAAGCCCTGAACGTACATGGCACAATAACCATAGTGACGCGCGGTGCACCTATCATCTCTCTATATCGAAATATACCAAAATCATGAACGCGGATGCCCGAGTGGCTTATCTAATATAGTTGTTCTCATTAAGCTCTCGGCTTGCCGCACTTGTGAAAGTGAGCATCAGCGACTTCTCATCGCTGCATCGCCGTATGAGACCCTTAAGCACCTATTCTTGCCGGGTCTACCATGCAGTCCTGTCACGGAAGTCGCTACCCATGTTATGAGTATAACACATCATATAGTATGAGAGAGTATGGATATCGCGTCCATAAAAACTCGACTAGCATAAACGCTACTGCACTCTGTCTTATAGATAGAGCTCGCTATTAGGTCGAGCAACGATCATCGCAAAATCGTGAGCATAAGCACAATACAAAGTAATTGGACTAGTTACACCAATCGTCTTCAACAGGGGCATGTTTCGCCTCGTAATTCAAGCGTATTAAAGACAATATAAGTAACTATTAACTCTATTTTCTTAGTCTTTTTTGGTGTGGTGGCATATTTGAATTACCTGCTCGTAATAGAGACACTGGGAGTATCCATATGCGGCGTTGCTCTGTGCGCTTATCCGTGGAGATCATTCGCATGCCAGTGTTTTCGGCGTCAGTGAAGGTCTGCGAAACGGGTCGAGACCCGCCAACTTGAGGAGTAGACGATGCGAGGTCCTGGAGAAGTAGATGGGATCGGAGAATTTCGGCAAATGAAAAAGCGAATCCGGCAGCCCCTGGTGCGGTTTAAGCCGTTTTTCGGGCGTGCCGTGATAGTGCCCCTTCCCCTGTGCCCATGGTATTTCAAGAGCGTAGTTATGTACGCAAAGCACTGGTTTTGCTATATCGCGAGGGCTGGGGTTGGGGACGCATTGCTACGCTAGCTTGGAACGTGCCAGGCGGTCTTGTTGTAGGGTGCTCCGGGCGCGCTTGACAGTGTCCGGCTTTTTGAAGGCCGAACTGGAGAATTTCCTAGAGAGGCTGCTTTGTACTTCTGCCGCGAGCGCTGCCGTGTGCTCCTCCGTTCGGAGGGAGCGTTCGGTGTTCCCATTGACCATGATTACTCCTCTAGGGCCTGGCATCTTGAGCTTGAGGTATGCATAGTGCGGTACCGCGTTGAATTTTGTGAATGCGGTTCGCCCGAGCAGTGCGTGATAGCCACTGCGGAACGGGACGATGTCGAAGATTAACTCCTCGCTTCGGAAGTTATCCGGAGATCCGAAGACCACTTCTAGTGTGACTGAGCCTATACAGTTGGCTTCTACACCTGGTATGACGCCTTTAAAGGTCGTTTTGGTGGACTTGATCCTCGAGGGATCTATGCCCATTTTTCACACTGTATCCTGATAAAGCAGGTTCAGGCTGCTGCCGCCGCCCATGAGGACTCTTGTGAGATGGAATCCGTCCATGATTGGGTCTAGAACCAATGCGGCGAAGCCGCCGTGGCGAATGCTAGTGGGGTGGTCCCTTCGATCAAAGGTGATCGGGCAGGAGGACCATGGGTTGAACTTTGGGGCGACTGGCTCTATCGCATATACGTCCCGTAACGCACGCTTCCGCTCCCTCTTGGGGATGTGGGTTGCATATATCATGTTCACCATCCGCACTTGCGGGGGAAATCCCTTCTGTCCACTGTTTTTCGGTGGCCTGGGCTCCTCCTCGTTGTCGCTATACAGCCCCTTGTCTTTGTTTTCGGCTCTTAACTTGCCTGCCTGCTTGAACACCCAACAATCCCTGTTGGTGTGATTGGCTGGCTTTTCGGGGGTGCCATGTATCTAGCACAAGCGGTCGAGTATTCGGTCCAAACTGGACGGGCCCTGAGTATTTATTTTGAATGGCTTTTTCCGTTGACCGGATTTGTAGCCTCGGAATCCGGCATTAACTGCCGTATCCTCGTTGCTGTCGCTGTTAACGCGGCGCTTTTGTTTGTTCTGACGCGAACTTTCACTTTTGTCCTTGTATTCGACCCTTTTGACCAGAGCTGACCTTTCTAATGTCGGTGTGTTCACACCCGACTGAGCTGAGCGCGATAGCGACAGCTAGTCTTATCTCCCTGCCGGCTAAGAAAATGCGGGTTCATAGAGTGTCGATTGCAGGGCTGGCGCATCATATTGTACAGCATATTCCTGTGTGCGCCATGGTCCGCGGCCAGCCACTTGATTCACGAGTATGTGATGACTCTGAAGCCCCCTAAAAGTAGCCTCCTGGCGTCCGGAGCAGCCATCTGCATTATGCGGGTCGAGTATCTGGTTGTTTCTTTGTTTAGGAACCGTGTCTATGAATTGCCTGCCCCGATTCCTATCTGGCTGCTGAGAGTAATGTGGCCTTAGGTCAATTGGCGTCCGGTTGCGTCGCATCATAATGCTGCCCTGGAATTGTCAAGGCACAGCCTTCCAGGTCTGCGCAAGAACCGATATCGACCCGTCGATCTCGCAAGGCTGTTTAGGCCCATTATTAGCCGAGCAGCTCCCTTAAGTTTGGATGGGAGGTATATTTGGATGGCGGGCTGAGACATATAAACATAGGACACGCAATGTGATAGCAGTAATAATTTAAATATGTCAATCAGTCATCACCGCAAAGCCGATTGCCATACTGAAGTGTGAGAAATCCTGTAATCCATCATCCGCAGGATCTGTTTGCTATCGTACGTATTCGATGTTTACGGAGTTTGAAGCCCTCAGGAGATTTTATGATCCATTACTTCACTGTGAAGCATAGTGGGTGTGCGGCGCGCTCTGTATTGGGCTATATCACGACGCCAGCTCGAAGGAGCTTTGTCTGTTGATGTTTCGGCTCCGACCGGATTCATTGCATCCGGACGTGACGTCACCGTCACCGTCCGTGGGTGCGCTGCGCGATACCCTCGAGCATGTTGCTCTCTTGTTTGCCGTTACTCCTTTCACCCTCCCATGTGCTGTTCGTGTACCCGCGGTCCGAGCCCGCGGATGTGTCGCGGCCTCTGCGTGTTATTTACTAACACCTGGCGTGCGGCGCGCGCCAGTGCCAGGCTGTGCTTAGGGATGTAGTCCTTTGTAGCGGGGCCACCACCGTTAAGAGCCTTCTCCAATGTGTGTTCTTTAGCGGCCTCCCTCGGCCTATCCCCGGACTCCCACATAAGGTGTTCCCGAAGAGCGCGAAGTGTGAAGAATTGAAGTCGGCTCCGCGCCACCACTGATGCGTCCAATGAATGCAACAGCTTTCACTGTGTGTGGGCGTTCCTTGGAAATCCGGGTCGCACATCCGGGTTCTGCAAGATGACTGACGGTGTCCTATCGAACTCCGCAGGGGTCCCAGCACGGACCAGGGCTACCTAGCGGAAAGGCGAGCTAACACCGACTTACACACGAGTCCTCCTAACGTAGGAGTCGGAGAGAAATAACCGGTAAGGCAACGAGTGGCCTGAAACATGGAATCCACAAGGTGTCATGTCTTCGATTCTGTCTTCCTCCTCCTTTACGCGGCTGCACTAGCACTTGTGGTTTGTGGCGAGCTCTGTACTCCTGTGAGAATGCGTAGAGATTTTCTCCTCCAGACAAGCATGACGGATGGGTTGCTGCCATTCAACCTGAGAGATGCGTATATCCGTGACTAGGCCTTCCGGCCAAAGAGTTGTAGCCAGACCACGCGACCAGATCGAACTCGCTAACTGGCAGCTTACCGCGTAAAAAAAATTTCATGGGTAGATCAATGAATCCCAGATAGGCTCTCAGGCGTGCAACACTCAAGCACCACCTGGCACCCAGTGACTGTCCGCATACAAAGCATACTATAATCTGAGCGGCAGCGGTCAAGCTACGAAGAATGCACAGCGAATGCGCCCTGACCTGCGCGACATACTGGAAACGGACAAGGCAAGGCAAACAAGATCGATCTACGGATCGCGCAGGCCCCCACGGCACGTCACGGTGATCGTCACTCCGGATGCAATGAATCCGGCCGAGGCCGAACTCAACAGACAAAGCTCCTTCGAGCTGCGTCGTGATATAGCCCAATACAGAGGCGCCGCACACCCACTATGCTTCACAGATGAAGTAATGGATCATAAAATCCCTGAGGGCTTCAAACCCGTAAACATCGAATCGTACGATGGCACAACAGATCCTGCGGTATGGATCGAGGATTATCTCCTTCATATCCACATGGCCCGCGGTGATGATCTACACGCCATCAAATACCTCCCACTCAAACTTAAGGGAGACCGGCCCGGCATTGGCTTAACAGCTTGCCAGCAGACTCAATCGGTTCTTGGGAGGACCTGGAAGCCGCATTCCTTGACAACTTCCAGGGCACTTATGTGCGACCACCGGACGCCGATGACCTAAGCCACATAATTCAGCAGCCAGAGGAATCGGCCAGGCAATTCTGGACACGGTTCCTAACAAAGAAAAACCAGATAGTCGACTGTCCGGACGCAGAGGCCTTAGCGGCCTTCAAGCATAATATCCGTGACGAGTGGCTTGCCCGGCACCTGGGACAGGAAAAGCCGAAATCTATGGCAGCCCTCACGACACTCATGACCCGCTTTTGCGCGGGAGAAGACAGCTGGCTAGCTCGCAGCAACAATTTAACCAAGAACCCTGGTAATTCGAATACCAAGGACAAAAGTGACAGGTCGCGTCGGAAACAAACAAAAGCGCCGCGTTAACAGCGACAGCAACGAGGATACGGCAGTTAATGCCGGATTCCGAGGCTACAAATCCGGTCAACGGAAAAAGCCATTCAAAAGAAATACTCAGGGCCCGTCCAGTTTGGACCGAATACTCGACCGCTTGTGCCAGATACATGGCACCCCCGAAAAGCCAGCCAATCACACCAACAGGGATTGTTGGGTGTTCAAGCAGGCAGGCAAGTTAAGAGCCGAAAACAAAGACAAGGGGCTGCATAGCGACAACGAGGAGGAGCCCAGGCCGCCGAACAACAGTGGACAGAAGGGATTCCCCCGCAAGTGCGGACGTGAACATGATATACGCAACCCACATCCCCAAGAGGGAGCGGAAGCGTGCGTTACGGGACGTATATGCGATAGAGCCAGTCGCCCCAAAGTTCAACCCATGGTCCTCCTGCCCGATCACCTTTGATCGAAGGGACCACCCCACTAGCATCCCACGGCGGCTTCGCCGCATTGGTTCTAGACCCAATCATTGACGGATTTCATCTCACAAGAGTCCTCATGGACGGCGGCAGCAACCTGAACCTGCTTTACCAGGATACAGTGCGAAAAATGGGCATAGATCCCTCGAGGATCAAGCCCACCAAAACGACCTTTAAAGGCGTCATACCAGGTGTAGAAGCCAACTGTACAGGCTCAGTCACACTGGAAGTGGTCTTGGGATCGCCGGATAACTTCCATAACTTCCGAAGCAAGGAGTTAATCTTCGACATAGTCCCGTTCCGCAGTGGCTATCACGCACTACTCGGGCGAACCGCATTCGCAAAATTCAAAGCGGTACCACACTATGCATACCTCAAGCTCAAGATGCCAGGCCCTACAGGAGTAATCACGGTCAATGGGAACACCGAACGCTCCCTCCGAACGGAGGAGCACACGGCAGCGCTTGCAGCAGACGTACAAAGCAGCCTCTCTAGGCAATTCTCCAGTTAGGCCTTCAAAAAGCCGGACACTGTCAAACGCGCCCGGAGTACCCTACAACAAGACCGCCTGGCACGTTCTGAGCTAGTGTAGCAATGCGGCCCCAACCCTAGCCCTCGCGATATAGCAAAACCAGTGCTTCGCGTACATAACTACGCTCTTGAAATACCATGGGCACAGGGGAAGGGGCACTCTGACGGCACGCCCGAAAAACATCTTAAACCGCACCAGGGGCTGCCGGATTCCTTTTTTTTCTTTCTTCCTTACTCTCAGGACCTCATACTTCGGACGACCCGTTCGGCAATTCAACTGCGGCACAAACGATGCAAGATCCAGGAAAGCAGACAAGCCGCGCCGCATTATGGAACTCCCAGGTGGTCTCTATTACGAGCAGTATACCTGTTTTTAATACAATTCCGCGGCCTGCCCCTGGCCAGGACATGTTAAATAGTCCAATTTCTTTTGCTTATCGCACTATTTGTATCGTTCCACTTTCATAGAAACCTTTCTATAAACAATGCATAGCTTTTTGTCTATTTTTTGCATTATCCTATTTATATATATATGTTTATTAATAACATGTTGCATCCGTACACCGTGGTACAGCAAAAATATGCCAGGGGCTTCAGTACCCATCAATATGGCGTGAGAAGTCCGTACACTTTCACAAGTGCGGCACCCCGAACTTATAGCACTATATGCATCGGCTCCGAATCATGATTTGGGTCAATAGTTGGGTTTGCCCGGCTCCTATGTTTTGGTGCCTTACGTTCCGCTATATCGGCTAAGGTAGCACTAGGAGAACTACTGCGATTGTGCCCCAGTTGAGCTGGGCTGAGCACCTCAGTAGAGAAAGCTAAAACTGACTGTCATGATGAGGCGAGAGACCAGTCGCTGTTCGAGAGGTTTTTCAAGTCCTTAAAGACTTATGCCGCTTCGAGCGAGGAACCGGCTTTGTCCGGCCAAGGCGTGGATAGCGCCCCGAACTCGGTCTTCCGAATACTAGGGGCTTCGCCGAAATTTAAAATTATAGAGTTCTATGGCTAAGTGAGAGTGTTCAAGCATTATAGTCCGATTGCCTTGTTCGTTGTGCTGAGCGCCTCCCTCGACGGACCCAATCATGGGAAAAAGAGCGCTCAGGTTTATCCCGAACACCCCAGCACTAGTGGCATGGGGGCAGAAGCCGACGACTGGCCATCTCTCAATTTTTTGATAAACGGCCGCACAGAAAGTAATATTTTAAATTCAACAAGCATTGCTTAGCGCATATGAACAAGTTTTCAGCGCACAGGATAACACGAGCGAGTTCATTCAAAAATTACATCCTTGGTACATTCATCCGCCATAAGGCGGGCACCAGCCAGAACATCCTTGTAATAGTTCTCGGGCTTGCGATGCTCCTTCCCCGGCGGCGGCCCGTCCCTCACAAGCTTCTCACCGTCCAGCTTACCCCAGTGCACCTTTGCACGGGCAAGGGCCCTACGGGCACCTTCGATGCAGACGGAGCGCTTGATGACCTCGAGCCTTGGACAGGCCTCCACCAGCCGCGCACCCGAAGTAGCTCCCAGGCAGGGCCTCTCCAGGCCACAGCCGAACTATGAAGCCTTTCATGGCCTGTTCGGCCGCCTTGTGGAGCTCGACCAGCTGCTTCAGCTGGTCGCTCAAGGGCACAGGGTGTCCGGCCTCAGCGTACTGAGACCAGAACACCTTCTCCGTCGAGCTGCCTTCCTCGGCTCGGTAGAATGCGGCGGCATCGGATACGCTGCGGGGAAGATCTGCGAATGCCCCTGGAGAGCTCCGGATTCGGGTAAGTAACAAGTAGTTTACTTTTATATGTCTGCTTTGCATAGAGAATGCCTTACCCGCCGCTATCTTTTTCACCGCATCCAATTCTGGAGGGCCTTCTGGGCTTCGGCCTTGGCAGATTTGGCAGTTTTAAGGGCCGCATCAGCTCGGACGCTCGCGTCTTCGAGTCGAGCTCCAAACTCTCATGTTTTTCATGAGAGCCTAAAGCATTTCTCCCGCTCGGTGCGCTCCATGGCTGCTTTCTTCTCGGCCTCGGACAGCGCCTGCTTGAGGGTCGCCACCTCAGTTGTGGCCCCTACAATAAGCAGTATACTCCTGTCATTTTTTGCAATTGCGTCTTCTTATAGGCATTTTTTCTATAAGGTATCTCTTACCTTCTTTCTCCTCGAGCTGCCGTTTGGCAAGGCCGAGCTCTTGCTCGGTCCGCTCGAGGCCCTGCTTCAGGGCACCCACCTCCGCAGTCAGTGCGGCGGTGGCCAGCAGCGAAGCCTGCATACGTATATTGACTCCTTTTTAGTTAGACTCCTGCGATATTTAATAGATCCTCTATTCGGCTTTTCTTTCCGAACGCCAAACAGAGCATCAGGGGCTACTGTCTATGCGGTAATATTTTTACATATTTTTACTTACCTCGAAGCCTGTTAGAAGGCTAGCACAAGCTTCAGTCAGTCCGCTTTTGGCGGACCGAACCTTCTGGACCACCGTACTCATGATGGTACAGTGCTCCTCGTCGATGGAGGCGCCCTTAAGCACCTCCAGCAGATTGTCCGGCGCCTCCGGTTGGACGGAGGACGCCGGCTCAATAGGCTTGCTCCTCTTGGCAGGAGTTCGCCTGCCGGTCCGGAACCGTTGATGATTCGGCGCGGTGTCCGGCTTAAAGCCGGACTTGGAGCCCTGGGGGGTCTTGTCCCCTTTACTCCTGGAGTCCGGGAGGTCGCCTCGCGGCTCCTCCTGGACCACCTCCTCTTGCCCCGGAGCTTGTCGCGACGCCACTTCGGCGTCATCCGCAGCACAGGGGGAGGCAGCGGGCGGAACTGAATTCACGTCCGATGAATCCAGGGAGCCGCTCGACGACTCGTCGAGCCCGTCCTTGGGCGGGCTGCATGATTATATTCGACATTAGGGAAAGCTGTGCAACAAAAGGAATATCATGAGTTACTCTGGTATCCGAACACTTACGATTTCGCCGGACGCTTGGCCCTGTCCGGCCACTCCTCTTCGTCCTCGTCGGCGTCGGGGGCGTAGTCCGGCGGAGGGGTTTTCCTCTTCTTGGACCCTTGGCCTCCCCTACTGGGGCGGCCTTCCTCTTCTTTCCTCCCCCCGCTGGAGGGGGAGAGGTTTCTTCTTCCTCCTCCTCGTCTTCACGGGAGGAGTGCGTCTCGGACTCGTCGGACGACGAGTCCGACACCACCATATGCCGGAACTCTTTCGAGTCCCCGTGGCCTTCTTCTTCTTGGCCTTCTTCTCCGGCACCACATAAGGTGCCGGAACCAGCAGCTTCACTAGGAGAGCAGGGGCTGGGTCTTCGGGCAAGGGAGCCGGACAGTTAATCAGTCCGGACTCTGCCAATCGCTGTCAAAGGTAAGGGAGTTTAGATCCCGCATAGAGTCAAACTATGAAAAAACTTAACATCCTGTAAAAGGATGAAAATATCTACCTCGCCAGCAGGACGCTGCGAGCTGAATCCGCGGTCTTCGGAGGCGGATGTGGGAGCCTCGGCGCCTTTGGTTAGCCCCTCCAGACATCTTCGTACGTCCATGTCGAAGAGCCTGCTCAGAGTTCAGTATTGCGCCGGGTTGAACTCCCACAAATTGAAGTCCCATTCTTGACACGGAAGGATCCGGCGGATGAGCATGACCTGGACTACGTTGACAAGCTTGAGCTGCTTGTTCACCAGGGACTGGTTGCATTTTTGCAGTCCGGTCACCTCTTCTTCGTCGCCCCACGACAAGCCCGTCTCCTTCCAGGACGTGAACCGCGTAGGGGGTCCGGATCAGAATTCAGGGGCCGCGATCCACTTCGGATCGCGTGGCTCGGTGATGTAAAACCACCCTGACTGCCACCCCTTCAAGGTCTCCACAAAGGAGCGCTCGAGCCATAGGACGTTGGCTATTTTGCCCGCCATGGCACCTCCGCACTCCGCCTGGGTGCCGCGCACCACCTTTGGCTTGACGTTGAAGGTCTTGAGCCAGAGGCCGAAATGGGGGCGGATGCAGAGGAAGGCCTCACACACGACGATAAACGCCGAGATATTGAGGATGAAGTTCGGGGCCAGATCATGGAAATCTAGGCCGTAGTAGAACATGAGTCCGCGGACAAATGGGTGGAGAGGAAAACCCAGTCCGCGGAGGAAGTGGGGAAGAAATACTACCCTCTCATGGGGACTTGGCGTGGGGAGAAGCTGCCCCTCCTCAGGAAGCCGGTGCGCGATGTCCTTGGACAAGTATCCGGCCTTCCTTAGCTTTTTGACATGGCCCTCCGTGACTGAGGAGACCATCCACTTGCCTCCCGCTCCGGACATTGTTGGAGAAGGTTGAGGTAGGAAGTGCGGGCTTGGGCGCTGGAGCTCGGGTGCGCAGAAGATGGATAGGCAAAGGAGGAAGACGGCGTAGGTAAAAAGGTGGATCCTTATCCCCTTATATGGGCGGACGCGACTATGCATCCCCACCAGCCTAGTAAAACTCGCTTGCCTCCCAAGCGCCGTGATAAGTGGTGCGGTTGGGTTACCCACGTCCGTATTGATAAGAATCCCATGAATAAAGGGGACACGATCTCTGCTTTGACAAGACGTGCCAAGGAAACCGCCTCGCAAAACACGCTGAGGTGGAAAAGTGAAAATGATTCGAATAAAAGCTTGGCCGTAGTGTGATGTCACGCTGCGGAGTACGTCAGCAGATTAGATTTGTGTTAATATTATTCTCTCTGTGGCAATACGTGGAAACTTATTTTGCAGAGCCGGACACTACCCTTGGTGTTTACAAACTTTTATGAAGAATTTGGAGGAGGAACCCGCCTTGCAATGCCGAAGACAATCTGCGCGCCGGACTCGTCGTCATTGAAGCCTGGTTCAGGGGCTACTGAGGGAGTCCTGGATTAGGGGGTGTTCGGGTAGCCGGACTATACCTTCAACCGGACTCCAGGACTATGAAGATACAAGATTGAAGACTTCGTCCCGTGTCCGGATGGGACTTTCCTTGGCGTGGAAGGCAAGCTTGGCGATGCGGATATTCAAGATCTCCTACCATTGTAACCGACTTTGTGTAACCCTAACCCTCTCCGTTGTCTATATAAACCGGAGGGTTTTAGTCCGTAGGACAACTTCATCATACAACAATCATACCATAGGCTAGCTTCTAGGGTTTATCCTCCTTGATCTCGTGGTAGATCTACTCTTGTACTACCCATATCATCAATATTAATCGAGCAGGACGTAGGGTTTTACCTCCATCAAGAGGGCCCGAACCTGGGTAAAACATTGTGTCCCTTGTCTCCTGTTACCATCCGCCTAGACGCACAGTTCGGGACCCCCTAACCGAGATCCGCCGGTTTTGACACCGGCAGTCATCCTCAGGGATCTTCTGCGGTTGTTTTCCATTGTTTAGGTCGGTGTTTTTATTCCTCTCAAATTGTCCTTTGTCACCGTGCCATGTTCCACACTTTAATCATGTCGAATTGTTTCTGAGTGGGCGCATATGCACAACATATTATGCATACCCTATGATTTAATGTTCTGTCAGCAACTGATGTCTACTACACAACTTTATTCTTGTAGACACGTGTTGGGCCTCCAAGCGCAGACAATGCAAACAAAACAGCAACCTGCCAAAACAGTATAGTCTGTAAAGAATGCAAAAGTATCAATACTTATTAAACTCCAAAGATTATGAATATTTACCACACTGTAGAAAATTTATCAGAGCTTATTTTGCAAAAAAAATTAACATTTTATCACATTCTGACTTTTCTAGGGAATTTTTGCAACAGCGATAAACTTTCTGTTTTAAAACAGCAACATGTAGACTTGCAAAATAAGCATGGCAAAGGCTATACTTGACATTTTTATTAAAATAAAAGATGCAAAATATTATTCTAAATAACAGCAAGCAAATCCTAACAAAATAAAATGATGCACCAAGCAAAACACATATCATGTGATAAATGAAAACATAGCTCCAAGTGAGGTTGTCGATAATGTTGGAGATGAAAGAGGGGATGCCTTCTGGGGCATCCCCAAGCTTAGTTGCTTGGATATTCCTTGAATATTACCTTGGGGTGGGCATTCCCAAGCTTAGGGTCTTGTCACTCTTTATTCTCCTCATATCGACATCTCACCCTAAACTTGAAAACTTCAATCACACAAAACTTAACGGAACTTTGTGAGATAGGTTAGTATCATAAAGAGCAAACCATTTCATTTTTGGTACTGTCAAAGACAAGATTCATAATTGTTCTCACACAATGCCTACTGTAGCATATCATTTCCACAATTTATATTGAGCAATATAAGCCATAGAAACTAGAAAACAAGCAAACTATGCATTGAAAACAGAAATAGAAAACCTGGGTAATTTGCCTATTAATATTCTGCAAAAAGAGTCAACATTTTATCACGCTTCTATTAAAAATGAGAATTGTTTTCCTGAGCGCAAAAGTTTCTGTTTTTCAGCAAGATCAAATCAACTATCACCGTAAGCCATCCCAAAGGTCTTACTTGGCACTTTATTAAAATGAAAGCAATAAAACATGATTACTACAATAGCATAATCATGTGAACACATAAAAACAGTAGCTAAAAGTGTTGGGTTGTCTCCCAACAAGCGCTTTCCTTTAATGCCTTTTTAGCTAGGCATGAAGATTTCAATGATGCTCGCATAAAAGATAAGAATTGAAACATAACAAGAGCATCATGAAACACATGGCAAGCACATTTAAGCCTAACCCACTTCCTATGCATAGGGATTTTGTGATCAAACAATTTATGGGAGCAAGAATCAACTAGCATAGGAAGGCAAAACAAGTATAACTTCAAAATTTTCAACACATAGAGAGGAAACTTGATATTATTGCAATTCCTACAAGCATAAGTTCCTCCCTCATAATAATTTTCAGTAGCATCATGAAGAAATTCAACAATATAACCATCACATAAAGCATTCTTTTCATGACACAAAAGCATAGAAAACTTATTACTCTCCACATAAGCAAATTTATTCTCATCAATAGTGGTGGGAGCAAACTCAACAAAATAACTATCATGAGAGTGATAACTAAAATCATGATGACAAGTTTCATGGTTATCATTATTCGATATAGCATACATGTCATCACCATAATCATCATAGATAGCAACTTTTTGTCATAGTCGATTGAAACCTCTTCCAAAATAGTGGATTCATCACTAAATAAAGGCATGATCTCTCCAAATCGACTTTCATCATTATAATCATCATAAATAGGAGGTGTGTAATCATTATAACAAATTTGCACAACAAATCTTGGGGGACTAAAAATATCATCTTCATCAAATATAGCATCCCCAAGCTTATGTCTTTGCATATCATTAGTATCATGGATATTCAAAGAATTCATACTAACAACACTGCAATCATGCTCATCATTCAAATATTTTGTGCCAAACATTTTATTGACTTCTTCTTCTAACAACTAAGCACAATTTTCTGAACCATCATTTTCAACAAAGATATTATAAAGATGATCAATAATATGATGCAACCTCAATTCCATTTTTTGTAGTTTTCTTTTTACAAACCAAACTAATGATAAAACAAGAAACTAAAAGATTCGATTGCAAGATCTAAAGATGTACCTTCAAGCACTCACCTCCCCGGCAATGGCTCCAGAAAAGAGCTTCATTGACGGGATGTGAGTGCCTGATACGTCTCCAACGTATATATAATTTATGAAGTATTCATGCTATTATATTATCAACCTTGGATGTTTTATATGCATTTATATGCTATTTTATATGATTTTTGGGACTAACCTATTAACCTAGTGCCCAGTGCTAGTTTCTGTTTTTTCCTTGTTTTTGAGTTTTACAGAAAAGGGGTATAAAACGGAGTCCAATTGACGTGCCAATTTTTGACGATTTTTTATGGACCAAAAGAAGACCCTGGAGTAAAAGAGTTGGGCCAGGAGAGTCCCGGGGCATCCACGAGAAACCTCGTCATGGGCCTGCCTCGTGGACACCTCGGGCACCTCCTTGACATGAGACCGACGCCAAAAATTCCTATAAATACAAAAACCTCAGAAAATTAACCTAGATCAGGAGTTCCGCTGCCAGAAGCCTCCGTAGCCACCCGAAAATCAATCTAGGCCCTCTCTGGCACCCTGGCGGAGGGGTCCATCATCACCGGAGGGCGTGGAGGAGGATCCCGGAGGGGCCATCATCACCATGAA
>NW_024112984.1:0-58310 GCF_003073215.2 Triticum urartu | reverse complement strand
ACATTCTCAAAATCCGAGAATGACGACAAGAGATAGAAAGGTTGAACCAACGATGATAAGATTTTGGAAGATCTTTGAGAAAATATTTGACTGATGACGAATCATTCTTATGTCAAACTTTGAGAAGAATTTGAGGATAACTCCAGGAAAATTAGAAGAGTCAGGTAAGATCCTGGGAAAAGACATGTGGGTTAGGGCCCACCCAAGAGAAACATCGTTGAACGATTTAAAAGAGAGAATGCGCCGGTTGAATTAAATGGCTCAAAAGAGATAACACCCTCGAGATAGCTTGAACAGTTTAGTAATGAAAACACGAATCTCCTGAGATATCTTTAGCACTCCGGAACAAATGAATAGCAAGCGGGGAATGATTATGAGGTGCACCGGCATGAGAAAACATTTGAAATAAGGAAAAAGATATGATCAACAATACTTAAATTGAATCCACCAGAGAAGAAAAAGAATGGAGAATGATGAACTTGAAACTCCGTTAGCATCTTCCTGAGAATCACCTGATAAGAACATTGACGGAAAAGAATAAAGAGACTTCACAAAATAAAATGGATACTTGATTAAGATATATGAGTCCTTGAAGAAAAGAAAGGGTGGGAGGGCAGGAAAAACAAAGACAACCTGGGGACAGATGAAATGAACAACGTTGGGAAAATCGAGAGGTGATCTTGCGGATGTTGAAATGATCGGATCCACTTGAAGAGAAACACGTCGGTTGAAAAGGATTGACATGACAATCTCGATTATCATGAATGATTAGTATTCACATAGAAATATGAGAACACCGCTTAGACAAGGTATGGAATCAACATTTGACTTCGAAGCAACTCGAATACCACAAACCAAAACAAAACAAAGGATTTGGCTCGCAGAATAAGCCAGAAATACCCGCGTGATCTTAAAAAAAATTCATGAAATTTGAGGAGAGAAGAGTCAAAACTCTATGTCAGGATGCCTCACCAGAGCAACGAAGGGACTGAGGAGTAAAAAGAATCCTACTCTTCGATATATATAATTCTATGACTCAAAACATTTTCTTCTAGACTCAACAACGTCAGCGATTTGATCAAGCAGGGGGCTCCTAAGTCGGGGAAGGCTCTGATTACCAACTTGTAACACCCACGATGCGGCTATATCTCCCACGTGTCGGAGCACGACTTAGAGGCATAATTGCATAGTAGGCATGTCGCAAGAGGGGTAATCTTTACACATCCCATGTACTGAATAAGAAAGGGATAAAGAGTTGGCTTACAGTCGCCACTTCACACAAATACAAGTAAAACATGATTCATCAAGAATGCAATCAAGGTCCGACTACGGAACCAAAATAAATAAAGACAACCCCAAATGCTAGATCCCCAATCGCCCCAACTGGGCTCCACTACTGATCGACCGGAAAAGAAACAAAACAACGAACAAGATCTTCATCGAGCTCCCACTTGAGCTGGGTTGCGTCGCCTGCACTGGTATCATCGGCACCTGCAACTGTTTTGGAAGTTCTGTGAGCCACGGGGACTCATCAATCTCACACCCTCGCGATCAAGACTATTTAAGCTTATAGATAGGAAAGGGTAGTGAGGTGGAGCTGCAGCAAGCACTAAGCATACGCAAAAGAGAGCGAGAAGATAAGCAACACAGCGGTCGTGAACTAGAAGTGATCAAGAAGTGATCCTGAAACTACTTACGTTCAAGCATAACACAAGAACTGTGTTCACTTCCCGGACAGCGCCGAAAAGAGACCATCACGGCTACACACGCGGTTGATGTATTTTAATTAAGTCAAGTGTCAAGTTCTCTACAACCGAACATTAACAAATTCCCATCTGCCCATAACCGCGGGCACGGCTTTCGAAAATTCAAAACCCTGGAGGGGTGTCCCAACTTAGCCCATCATAAGCTCTCATGGTCAACGAATGATATTCCTTCTCCCAGGACGACCTGATCAGGCTCGGAATCCCGGTTACAAGACATTTCGACAATGGTAAAACAAGACCAGCAAGACCACCCGCTGTGCCGACAAATCCCGATAGGAGCTGCACATATCTCGTTCTCAGGGCACACCGAATAAGCTAAGCGTACATGAGCCGACGTAACCCAAGTTGCCAAGGGATGGCCCTGCACGGTGCTCTAGTTTGGACCAACACTTAGAGGAGCGCTGGCCCGGGGGTTTAAAATAAAGATGACCCTTGAGTCTGCAGAACCCAAGGGAAAACGGCTTAGGTGGCAAATGGTAAAACCAAGGTTGGGCCTTGCTGGAGGAGTTTTATTCAAGGCGAACTGTCAAGGGGTTCCCATTATAACCCAACCGCGTAAGGAACGCAAAATCGAGGAACATAACACCGATATGACGGAAACTAGGGCGGCAAGAGTGGAACAAAACACCAGGCATAAGGCTGAGCCTTCCACCCTTTAGCAAGTATATAGGTGCATTAAAGTAAACAAGATATAATAATGATATCCCAACAAATATCCATGTTCCAACACGGAACAAACTCCATCTTCACCTGCAACTAGCAACGCTATAAGAGGGGCTGAGCAAAGTGGTAACATAGCCGAACAACGGTTTGCTAGGACAAGGTGGATTAGAGGCTTGACATGGCAATATGGGAGGCATGATATAGCAAGTGGTAGGTATCGCGGCATAGCAATAGAGCGAGCAACTAAGCAAGCAAAGATAAAAGTGATTTCGAGGGTATGGTCATCTTGCCTGAGATCCCGCAAGGAAGAAGAACAAGTCCATGAAGAAGACAAACAGACATAGTCGAATGGATCCTCACAACTCCGGAACGAAACCGAAGCTAACAAGAGAAGCAACCCGGAAAGAAGCGAGCAACATAGTAAACAACCATCACATAAACATGGCATGATGCACAACCAAGCATGATGCATGTCTGGTTTAAATATTCATGGCATGGTGCTACGTCTTGAGCTTCCGTTGGTTTTCCCCGAAGAGGAAGGGATGATGCAGCAGAGTAGCATAAGTATTTCCCTTAGTTTTTGAGAACCAAGGTATCAATCCAGTAGGAGGCCACACTCAAGTCCCTCGTACCTACACAAAATGATAGCTACTCACAACCAATGTGATTAGGGGTTGTCAATCCCTTCACGGTCACTTACGAGAGTGAGATCTGATAGATATAATATTTTTGGTATTTTTGGTATAAAGATGCAAAGTAAAAAGTAAAGGCAAAGTAAAAAGCAAAGCAAGATTAAAGTGATAGAGATTGATATGATGAGAATAGACCAGGGGGCCATAGGTTTCACTAGTGGCTTATCTCAAGAGCATAAGTATTCTACGGTGGGTGAACAAATTACTGTTGAGCAATTGACAGAATTGAACATAGTTATGAGAATATCTAGGCATGATCATGTATATAGGCATCACGTCCGTGACAAGTAGACTGAAACGATTCTGCATCTACTACCATTACTCCACTCATCGACCGCTATCCAACATGATCATGTATATAGGCGTTGGTTCGTCGGTATCTCCTGCATTGTCATCCATGCTATCGATGTCTCCGGAGTCGAAGTTGAGCACGTCGTTTAAATTGTCGACAGTGGCTACCAAGTGGGTGGTGGGTGGGCTTTGAATTTCTTCATCGTCCGTATTCCATCCTCGCTGACCGTAGTTCGGCCAGGGCTCTCCTGATAAGGAGAGAGTCTTGAGAGAGTTCAGGATATCGCCACAAGGCGAGTGCTGAAAGATGTCTGCGGCGGTGAACTCCATTATCGGTGCCCAATCGGATTCGATTGGCAGGGGCGCGGGGGGTTCGGAGTCCGGGGAGGAGTCCGGATCCTCGGAGTCACGGGTCGTGCAGAGTGCGGGGCTAGCGTTCGGCTCGATCGCTTTCGGGATCGCAGCCCCTGAGGTGACGTCCAACCGTTCATCCTCAATTTGTTCAATAGGCTCCGAGTTAGGGGTCGGAGCCGATGCGTGTGCGGCCCCCAGGACACTGTCCGGGGGCAGAGCTAGATCATGCCCCTCGAGATAGTGCGGCGCGCTTGGCCGTGGCTCGAGCCCGTCGAAGATCAAGTCTCCGCGGATGTCAGCCGTGTAGTTTAAGCTTCCAAACCCGAGTTGATGGCCAGGGGCGTAGCTTTCGATCTGCTCCAAGTGGCCGAGCAAATTGGCCCGCAGAGCGAAGCCGCCAAAGACGAAGATCTGTCCGGGGAGAAAAGTCTCACCCTGGACCGTATCGTTGTTGATGATCAAAGGAGCCATCGGGCCTAAAGGCGACGACACAGAGGAACTCTCAATGAAAGCACCAATGTCGGTGTCAAAACCGGCGGATCTCGGGTAGTGGGTCCCGAACTGTGCGTCTAGGCCGGATGGTAACAGGAGGCAGGGAACACGATGTTTTACCCAGGTCCGGGCCCTCTTGATGGAGGGAAAACCCTACGTCCTGATTGATTAATATTGATGATATGGGTAGTACAAGAGTAGATCTACCACGAGATCAAGGAGGCTAAACCCTAGAAGCTAGCCTATGGTATGATTGTTGTATATGGAGTTGATTGCCTACGGACTACAACCCTCCGGTTTATATAGACACCGGATAGGGTTAGGGTTACATAGAGTCGGTTACAATGGTAGGAGATCTTGAATATCCGCATCGCCAAGCTTGTCTTCCACGCCAAGGAAAGTCCCATCCGGACACGGGACGAAGTCTTCAATCTTGTATCTTCATAGTCGAGGAGTCCGGCTGAAGGTATAGTCTGGCTACCCGAACACCCCCTAATCCAGGACTCCCTCACCCACTTTCATGAATTTCATCATTAAGATCTAAATACTCTGAATTTTTAGAACGCCTTCCAGGTAAAGGAAGATCATATTCAGTTTCATCAAGATTCATGTTGCAAAACAAAGATTTAATAGGGGACACATCAATAACTTTTAGATCTTCATCTTGATTTTCATAGGAATTGGAAGAACACGCTTTAATAAAGGCATCTTTGGAAGCACGCATCCTAGCGGTTCTTTCCTTACACTCATCAATCGAAATTCTCATGGCTTTTAGAGACTCATTGATATCATGCTTAGGTGGAATAGATTTAAGTTTCAAAGAATCAACATCAAGAGCAATTCTATCAACGTTCCTAGCCAAATCATCAATCTTAAGCAATTTTTCTTCAATCATAGCATTAAAATTATTTTGCGAAGAAATAAATTCTTTAATATTAGATTCAAAATCAGAGGGCATCTTATTATAATTTCCATAAGAATTGTTGTAGGAATTACCATAATTATTAGAGGGATTACTAGGATAAGGCCTAGGATTGAAATTTCCTCTATACGCGTTGTTACCAAAATTGTCCCTACCAACAAAATTCACATCCATATATTCATTGTTATTCTCAATCAAAGTAGACAAAGGCATATCATTAGGATCAGAAGAAACACTCTTAGTAGTAAATAATTTCATAAGTTCATCCATCTTTCCACTCAACACATTAATTTCTTCTATCGCATACACTTTTTTATTAGATGATCTTTCAGTGTGCCATTGAGAATAATTAACCATAATATTATCTAGGAGTTTAGTAGCATCTCCTAAAGTGATTTCCATAAAAGTGCCTCCCGCGGCCGAATCTAAAAGATTTCTAGAAGCAAAATTCAATCCGGCATAAAAAATTTGTATAATCATCCACAAATTCAAACCATGAGTAGGGCAATTACGTATCATTAATTTCATTCTCTCCCAAGCTTGTGCAATATGTTCATGATCAAGTTTTTTAAAGTTCATAATATCGCTTCTAAGAGAGATGATCTTAGCGGGAGGGAAATACTTAGAGATAAAAGCATCTTTGCACTTGTTCCATGAATCAATACTATTCTTAGGCAAAGACGAAAACCAAGCTTTAGCACGATCTCTAAGCGAAAAAGGAAATAGCTTCAATTTAATGACATCATTATCGACATCTTTTTTCTTTTGCATATCACATAAATCAACGAAGCTATTCAGATGAGTAGCGGCATCTTCACTAGGAAGGCCGGTGAATTGATCTTTCATAACAAGATTCAACAAAGCAGTATTAATTTCACAGGATTCAGCATCGGTAAGAGGAGCAATCGGAGTGCTAAGGAAATCATTATTATTGGTATTGGTGAAGTCACACAATTTAGTATTATCTTGATCCATTGCGTCAGACAAGCAAACTAACACACGAGCAAACAAGAGCAAACGGGCAAAAGAGGCAAACAGAGAGGGAGGATAGAGAAAGAGAGGGCGAATAAAACGGCAAGGGTGAATTGAGGGGAGAGGAAAACGAGAGGCAAATGGCAAATAATGTAATGCGAGAGATAGGGATTGTGATGGGTACTTGATATATTGACTTTTTGCGTAGACTCCCCGGCAACGGCGCCAGAAATCCTTCTTGCTACGTCTTGAACTTGCGTTGGTTTTCCCTGAAGAGGAAGGGATGATGCAGCAGAGTAGCGTAAGTATTTCCCTCAGTTTTTGAGAACCAAGGTATCAATCCAGTAGGAGGCCACACTCAAGTCCCTCGTACCTGCACAAAACGATAGCTACTTGCAACCGACGCGATTAGGGGTTGTCAATCCCTTCACGGTCACTTACGAGAGTGAGATCTGATAGATATAATATTTTTGGTATAAAGATGCAAAGTAAAAAGAAAAGGCAAAGTAAAAAAGCAAAGCAAGATTAAAGTGATAGACATTGATATGATGAGAATAGACCCGGGGGCCATAGGTTTCACTAGTGGCTTCTCTCAAGAGCATAAGTATTCTACGGTGGGTGAACAAATTACTGTTGAGCAATTGACAGAATTGAGCATAGTTATGAGAATATCTAGGCATGATCATGTATATAGGCATCACGTCTGTGACAAGTATACCGAAACGATTCTGCATCTACTACTATTACTCCACTCATCGACCGCTATCCAGCATGCATCTAGAGTATTAAGTTAAAAACAGAGTAACGCCTTAAGCAAGATGACATGATGTAGAGAGATAAATTCATGCAATATGAAACAAACCCCATCTTGTTATCCTCGATGGCAAAGATGCAATACGTGCCTTGCTGCCTCTTCTGTCACTGGGAAAGGACACCACAAGATCGAACCCAAAGCTAAGCACTTCTCCCATGGCAAGAACTACCAATCTAGTTGGCCAAACCAAACGGATAATTCGAAGAGACTTGCAAAGATAACCAATCATACATAAAAGAATTTAGAGAAGATTCAAATATTATTCATAGATAGACTTGATCATAAACCCACAATTCATCGATCTCAACAAACACACCGCAAAAAGAAGATTACATCGAATAGATCTCCACGAGAGAGGGGGAGAACTTTGTATTGAGATTCAAAGAGAGAGAAGAAGCCATCTAGGTACTAACTATGGACCCGAAGGTCTGAGGTAAACTACTCACACTTCATCGGAGGGGCTAGGATGATGTAGAAGCCCTCCGTGATGACGGCCCTCTTCCGGCGGAGCTCCGGAACAGGCCCCAAGATGGGATCTCATGGATACAGAAAGTTGCGGCGGTGGAATTAGGTTTTTGGCTCCTGTTCTGATCGTTTGGGGGTACGTAGGTATATATAGGAGGAAGGAGTACGTCGGTGGAGCACCGAGGGGCCCATGAGGCAGGGTGGCGCCCCCACCCTCGTGACCTCCTCTTTGATCCCTTGTAGTAGGGTGCAAGTCTCCTGGATCACGTTCGGTGAGAAAATCACGTTCCCGAAGATTTTATTCTGTTTGGACTTCGTTTGATATTCTGTTTCTACGAAACACTGAAATAGGCAAAAAAATAGCAATTCTGGGCTGGGCCTCCGGTTAATAGGTTAGTCCCAAAAATAATATAAAAGTGGAAAATAAAGCCCAATATAGTCCAAAACAGTAGATAATATAGCATGGAGCAATCAAAAATTATAGATACGTTGGAGACGTATCACATGGCAAAATGCACAAACAATCCTACAAATTAAGTGGAGCTCAATATGCAACGAGTTGCATATTGACGAAACACCACATCAATTATTTAGTTCTCTCCCATTTATGTATCCAACAATTTTAAATGTTGTTAAACATGGCAAGAGGTGAAACAAAAGTAAACTACACAATCTAAGCAATTTAAATGGGGCCGGAAACATCAAACAACAATTCCGGTAAATCCCCATATGCATTTAGCAATTTAAAGCAAACAACAATTTTAAACATTTTAGATGTTGTTATCATGATGCGGATGACATATGCAAGTTTATGCAAGTTTTATGGAAAAGTTGACATGATAAGATATGAGGCATTTGTCGCCATGGTGGAAGGAAAAAGGGGTGCCACGGCGGCGAAACGGAAAGGTTACCATGGCAACATTCTGGTGATCCGGCAACTCAAATGCGATGCTAGTGCAAAGGAACAAGTGTGGGTGCACAAAACGTGCAAGAGTGACGGGGAGTGATCCCGGATACCGGGTGTCCCACATGTCAGTGGCAAGGCAAAAGAGGGGCAACGTGCACCGACAGTTCGGACTCGAGGCGAACAAGGGTGCATCTCATACAACATGCATTCATCCGTTCATGGGCGTCGTCTCGAGGTTATACCTTCGAAGCATGCGTTTCGGGCGGAATGAGTTCGTAGAGGGAAGTAGGCATTCTCACGACGGCGTAGTGGAAGTAGTCGTACATGGTTGCGACGGTAATCGAACTTGGTGATCCGACGGGTTACACTTGTCGTCGTGGGAACTTGGTGAATCTGAGGTCTTCGAGGTTGACGGTAGTTGTACATCTCATAGTGGAACTTGACGGATCCGATGACTCCGGACGTCATGGTACTTCGCAACAACCGGGGCGGTCTTACGCATCCGACCAGAGGGACTTGGCGTGTCCCATAATCTTCGGGCGTCGGTACTTCGCAAAAGAACCCACGAAGGCATCCTTGACGTCCCTGGTTGCCGGTTCTTGGCGGCAACAAGAGAGGAAAAACCAGTCCCACCGGGCATCAAGGAGGTGGAGGTCTCGTAGGAGTTGGCCGTGAAGGGGCTTCTCAAGGCAGCAGGAGAAGATGGCTGGGGCGGGCGTCGAGCTTGAAGGCCGGTGGTGCAGGCCGAACGGAGGAAGGAGGAGGCACGAGCGCTGACGAGGCTGGGGCGCCGTACCACTATAGCGGCGGATCGGGAGGCCAGGGAGGCCCTGGAAGGGTCAAGGTCGCCGGCGGGCTGGATCACCGGAGCGGCGCGGCGTGGTTCCTGGTGGTGGGTTAGAGGAGGTCGCACAGCTCGCGGGAGGAATTGGCGCGGGGGGCTCTGCGAGGAGAAGCAAGAGGAGAGGCGGCGCAGGAGGTCCAGCACGGCGTACGGGAGAGGCAGCGGCGGCTGCGCTAGGCGGCTGAGCTACGGGTCCTGGTGGCGGGGCCAAGGGGATGAGGCCGAGGGAATCGGGGCGAGGGGTGTAGGGCGAGGAAGAGATGGGATCGAGGGAAAGGAGTGGCTGTGAGGGAGATGGGGATCGTGGTGATGGCGCTGGAGGAAGGATCGAACAGGGGAGAGGAGATGGGCTATCTCCCTGCGCTAGGGTTTACAAGGGTAAGGTGGGCCTTGGAGGAATGATGGGCCGGCCGGACTGAGGCTGCAGGACTGAAGGTGGCCTAGGGCGCGGCCCAGGTAAGCTGCTGTAACGCCCACGATGCGGCTATATCTTCCACGTGTCGAAGCACGACTTAGAGGCATAACCGCATTGTAAGCAATGTCGCAAGTGGGGTAATCTTCACACAACCCATGTAATGAAAAAGGAAAAGAGGTACATAGTTGGCTTACACTCGCCATGTCACACAATAGCATAAATATCATACCATTACAATCATCTAGATACAATCAAGGTTCGAGTATGGAACCAAAATAAAGACAACCCCAAATGCATAATGTCCCCGATCGCCCCAACCGGGCTCCACTACCGATCGTCTAGAAAAGAAACGTAGTATCGTCCCGAGTCCTCATCGAACTCCCACTTGAGCTCAGTCGAATCTCCTGGAATGGTATCATCGGTCCCTGCATCTGGTTTTGGAAGGAATCTGTGAGTCACGGGGACTCAGCAATCTCACACCCTCACGATCAAGACTATTTAAGCTTATAGGAGGGGTAAAAGGTATGAGGTGGAGCTGCAGCAAGCACTAGCATATATGGTGGCTAACTTATGCAAATGAGAGCAAGAAGAGAAGGCAAAGCACAGTCGAGAATGTATGATCAAGAAGTGATCCTAGAACAACCTACATTCAAGCATAACACGAGACCGTGTTCTCTTCCCGGACTCCACTGAAAAGAGACCATCACGGCTACACACGCGGTTGATGTATTTTAGTTAAGTCAAGTGTCAAGTTCTCTACAACCGGACATTAACAAATTCCCATCTTCCCATAACCGTGGGCACGACTTTCGAAAGTTCAAAACCCTGTAGGGGTGTCCCAACTTAGCCCATCACAAGCTCTCACGGTCAACGAAGGATATTCCTTCTAGCGGGAAGACCCAATCAGACTCAGAATCCCGGTTACAAGACATTTCGACAAGGTAAAACAAGACCAGCAAAGCCGCCCGATGTGCTGACAAATCCTGATAGGAGTCGCACGCATCTCGTTCTCAGGGCACACCGGATGAGACATCCTACGAGTAAAACCAACCCTCAAGTTTCCCCAAGGTGGCCCCGCAGTCTACTCGTTTCGGACCAACACTCAGAGGGCACTGGCCCCGGGGGGGGGGGGGGGTTAAAATAAAGATGACCCTTGAGTCTGCAGAACCCAAGGGAAAACGGCTTAGGTGGCAAATGGTAAAACCAATGTTGGGCCTTGCTGGAGGAGTTTTATTCAAGGTGAACTGTCAAGGGGTTCCCATTATCACCCAACCGCGTAAGGAACGCAAAATCAAGGAACATAACACCGGTATGACGGAAACTAGGGCGGCAAGAGTGGAACAAAACACCAGGCATAAGGTCGGGCCTTCCACCCTTTACCAAGTATATAGGTGCATTAAATAAATAAGAGATATTGTGATATCCCAACAATAAACATGTTCCAACAAGGAACAAATCTCCAATCTTCACCTGCAACTAGCAACACTATAAGAGGGGCTGGGCAAAGCGGTAATATAGCCAAACAACGGTTTGCTAGGACAAGGTGGGTTAGAGGCTTGACATGGCAATATGGGAGGCATGATAAAGCATGTGGTAGGTATCGTAGCATAGGCATAGCAATAGAGCGAGCATCTAGCAAGCAAAGATAGAAGTGATTTCGAGGGTATGGTCATCTTGCCTGCAAAGTTCTCCGAGTTGACATAAGCTTGATCCTCGAAAGCATTCTCAACGGGTTCCTCGTTCACGTACTCGTCTCCCGGCTCTACCCAAGCAAGAACACAAGCAAAAGGGAGACACAATCAACCATGGTGCAATGCGCAAGCAACATGATGCAAAACATGGCATGATATGCGGGAGGTAATATGCAATGCATATGCGTGCTTCGGAAAGGAACGATTGAACCTGTCCTCAACATGGAAAACCAAGAGTTCCAATGGAAAGAGGAGTTGATTTCGGTCGAAATCGATATAAAGATCACCGGAATCGGATGCATGGTTTGCAAATGGCAAGCAAAACAACTATGACACTATTCTGCGATTAACAACACGAGGCCATCTGAATGCATCAAGAACAACAAGCTACTGCACTCTAACATAACAACAAAACACATGGCAGCGATCCACTCAATATGCTTGACAAAAGATGAACACTGAGCTACGGCTAATTCACTCAATCACAGGTTCAAACAAGCATGGCAAAAGTGCAAAAGATAACAGGTTACAGACTTTGTGAAAATAACATGGCAGGAATTTAACATCAGGAAGCAATGTTTAGATCATGATAACAACATGCTACAGGAACATATAATGCCAAAGCAAGGAATGGCATGAAGCTACTCAAAGCATACAACAAAAGTCCTTTACTGACCATAAGCCAAAAGGGATCAGAAAATACAATGGCATCCATGTAAACATAGCAACTTTCGTTAACAGATTCAGACTTAGTAGAAAACTGGAACATGGCAAAACAGATATTAAGTAGGCATGTTTGCGAGCTCGATGCACTCACCACAAAGCATTGCATGACAAACTAAGCATACACCCAGCAAGTAGACATGGCATAGAAGCTAAATATGGCAAGAACAACAACATAGCATGCATGGATCAACTACAACAACCTCGGCAAAAATGCTTAACACGTAAACATTCTGCCAGGAACATTTTATAGCAAAAGTAGAGCTTGATTGACTCAAGCTAAGGTGCTCCATAAATGCAAACAAAGACATGGATGGATAGAGCACAACAATATCTACAAAACATCCTTACTGATCATGCTCAAACGAGGCATGGATCAAACTGTAGCAACATGAATACATGGCATAAAAATATTATCAGGGCTGACTTAGAATATTTCTAAGTCCCTGAAATCAACAACATTATGAGAGCTACTTCACATGCTTGTGCTAGTCACCACAAAGATCACAAAAATACATGGCATACACCCCTGTAAAGATGGCATGGCATACTTCAAAACACATGTAGGGCTCAAGATCATAGGAGGCACACATCAATCATGGCAAAAATGACAAAAGAGCAAATACTGATAAGAATCTGAAACTGATATAAACTACCACTCTTCCAACAGCATTTAGGGTATCAAGATGAGCTCAAATGAACATGATGTAATGAGATGAAATGAAGTACTCGTCGAGAAGAATAATTTGATATGCTACATGCCCGAAACGGAGCCACGGATGCAGAGTTATGATGCGATGAAATATGCAAAAATTACTGGGAGAGGGGGAAAAAGTCAACCCCGGCTAGGGTTTACTGTAGTGCGGATCCAGATCCGGATCGGCCGGGTGCGGACTTCGAGGTTTGCCAGCCGGAGTTACTGTAGCTGGCCGGAGTTCGTCGCGGCCGGAGGAGGACGCCGGAGAGGGAGGAGGATGCGGTGGCGCGGCCGCGGCGCACGGCGCCGGCGGGCGAGGGCGGCGAGGCGGAGCAACGAGCCGAGGCGGCGGCGCGGGCGACCGACAGCAGGCTCGGGCGGCGCGGCGAGGCCCGGGCGCCTCGGGCGCGCGGCGGCGGGAACGGGCCGCGGGGGCTCACCGCGGGCTTCGACGGGTCGGAGGAGAGAGAAGACGGCGGCGGCTGACGTGGTGGTGGATGATTGGCGGCGGCGGAGTGTGTCCGGCGCGCCCGGACGTGTCCGGCGCGCTGAGGGACGAGGGGAGCTAGGGTTAGGGTGGTTTGGATCCGGAATTTCGGGGGAAGTGACCCTTTTATAGCTAGGAGAAGCTAGGAGGATCCAAATTGAGCACGGTTTTCAGCCACGCAATCGTGATCGAACGATCTAGATGATGGAGGAGCTTTAGGTGGGTTTTGGGCCACTTTGGAGAGGTGTTGGGCTGCAACACACACGAGGCCTTTTCGGTCCCTCAGTTAACCGTTGGAGTATCAAACGAAGTCCAAATGGCATGAAACTTGACAGGCGGTCTACCGGTAGTAAACCAAGGCCACATGGCGAGTGTCGGTCCAATCCGAGAACGTTTAACACCCGCACACGAAAAGGGGTAGAAAGGGACACCGGAGGACATAGGAGCGCCGGAATGCAAAACGGACAACGGGGAAAAAACTCGGATGCATGAGAAGAACACGTATGCAAATGCGATGCACATGATGACATGATATGAGATCCATGACAAAGACAAAAACAACATGAAGACAAAAACCCAACAACGAGGAAATAACATAACGTAGTGCCGGAAATGGCAAGAGTTGGAATACAATTATGGCAAGTTACATACGGGGTGTCACAGCTGCTACTGCTGTTGTTTTCTTTTCCATTTTCCTCAGGCAGAAAACAAAGTGGAAAAGCACAGGGTAAAGAAAGAGGAGTTTGAGAATAAAAAATATCCTCAAGTTCCTGGAGTTTTGGAGGATTTGAATAAATTGCTCAGGGCATTTTTAGAGGTAGAAAAATATATCAAGTTTGAATTAAATTCAAACTTGGGCTATTTTTAGACCTAACCAAATCAACTTCAAAAGAGGTGAAAAAATGGTAGAGGAATAGGACATGGTGATTGAATGTTGAGGCAAAGATGAACATTAAAAGAGAAGGGAAAGTGGCACTTGTCAAAAGAAGGAAGTAGAGGGAAGGAGAAGGTGATGATACAAGATCCACACATGGAGCATGCAACAATACAACATGCATGAATATGACAATGCACATGATGGACATGGAAACAACAAGGATGGTGCAATGCACATGATGCAATGATGAATGCAACGAACCAAACAAAACACACGACGAAAACTCGGAAACCCTAGAAGAAATCTGAAGCTCCGGTCTTGGGGCGTCACATTAGGAGACAGTGGGGTAGCAATGTGTGCGCTGAGGTGCAGCCGGCCGTGGGAGGCGGAAGCAGGCGGCCCCACCAGCGCTGGTTTGGTTTTGGTGGCTGGAGGAAGACAGGATTGAAGAAACATGACAGACTGTAAAAGCAGCAGGAGTACTTAACAACCTTAGCTGAAACCAGTAGGGGCACTTAACAACCATAGCTGAAAGCAGTATGAGTACTTATACAGGTTCAACCGTACAAAGCACGCCTTGAACAGTGCTACTTTGCCTATAGTTAACCAAAGGGTGAGGCCGCCAAGCCCCAGGACAAGGCCCATGCGCCACCCCGCGCATCCACAACCTTGTGAAAGCGGCTTCGTCTCGCAATATGGTCAATAAACAGGATATTCGCTTTAGAGCCATGGAAAAGCAGGAACATAATCTTCTGTCCTATTCTCCAAGATGTACGGGCCCTCATTATTTGAGACCACCCATGAATAAGTATCTTTTCACCTCCAAGGGGAATGGAGTAGGTCGACATAAACATCATGTTGTGACCAAGCGCAAGTCTGACCTGACCATGGTTAGGCATCTGTATAGGAACAATAGACCTAGGCAGTTCCTGTTTCAAGAAGATCACAGCTGTAAACCTATGCATAAGCAAGAGTTTATGAACAACATATATAACAGAAAACGGCTCGTACCATAAGTTTCTCAACACAGTTGGACATGTTCAACGAGTGCAGCAGTAGCACACATATCCCACGTGGCCTTCTACCATTTGAAACACCCCACAAGGACCTTAAGACGATCAATAAAGTGTAGGAACTTGTGGATTTCATCCAAGTCAACTTCAGTGCCATGAGTAACAACCGAGTTCTTATAGAATAACAAACGAGTAGCCTGCTTAACTCTGAAAAAAACCTACACATGCCACCAATTATAAGAAAATATTAGTTAGAAGTAGAATCTTCGTGAGAGATTCGTTGCTACTTCTAAAGTTAAATTGTGATTAGTTAGACAGAATATGTGGATTAAGAAGTAATCGAGGCAAGAAGCATGAACCAGATACAAAACTAACATGGATGAACAATTGGAACGACGTCGGGGTGGAAGATCGCAATGAAGATGAGATCAGGTTCTGCTATTTCCATCAACATTCATGCGCCAACTTTCAGTCTGTAACACTTGAGAAAGTTTATCCAAGTTCGGCCATAAAAAAAGCAGCGGTCTTATTGGTTCATGAACCCAACTCGAAATTTATATCCATGCTTGTCTTCACTGTGACCATTAAACTGGTGTAGTAAGTTATGGCAAGGCCGAGCATCTTGAGTACATGTGTTCTTGCAGAGCAAGGAATGCACTGTAGGAAAAATAATATGAGAGCACAATGTATTCCCTATATCCAAATCTAGAAATAATTTCCTCCTTCACGTCAGTGTTGACCATGGTACTAGTACCTTTTATCCAAATATAGCAATCCAAATTTCCAAATTAGTCGATAGCATTTTCAAAAAACCCCACCCCCCCGGATAGAAAAGAGGATTCTAGGAACATAATGTGCACATTTTAAAATCATGTGTTAGGATGAGAAGGAACAAGTGTGGCGTCTCGCCGAGGGCGTAGAAACCTGTAGGGTCCTCGCACTTTGGGCACTACAAATGAAACACACTAGATTTAGTAGGAAGAAAAATGCATCAATGGCGGCGGCTGCCATCCTAGGAGTACCCGCGACCAAGGGACTTGGATTTAGGGGGGATGGATGAAGAATCCGTACCAGGTTCTCCATGAGAAAACCCTATGCAATCGCCGAGCGGGGTTTTTTTTACGGGCGGTGGTTTTCTCTGAACAAGCACACGAGGGAGAAGGGGATTCAGGCCCAGTGAAATATTGCCGCTTCGTCCATCCAGCTTACTGCTAAAGCTGGAAAGGTGGGGGTTTTTGTGATTTGACGACTCATTGGGCATTACTGCGGCGCTACGACAGGGGTGTGTCTACCGTACAGTTGTGCACTCTAATTTGGTGCATATGGCATGTGGAACCCGTTGTCAGATGCCCCACATATCAGCGAAAGGAAGTAGAAAGACAGGAGTAACTAGTTACACATAAATATATTTTTGACAAAGAGATACTCCCTCTCTAAAGAAATATAAAGATCTTTTATATCACAACTTTATACATAATAAAAATCAAGGGGGATATATATAACATATATAATTATAAAAAATAGAGTTTTTAAGACGGTATAGACGAGTTGGTGATGATGGTGTGCCTGCCATCCTGCAATATAGGCCGTCCGATTTATATCTGATGGATAGGAAGGAAACTATGGCAATTTTGCAAAAAGGTACCCACACACCTCTCCACATTTGCAAATAAGGCCTTCCCTCGATCATCCTTTTCTCTCACAAGATAAAATACTCATACAAATGCATCTTGATGTTATGTGCAACGGACGGGCATTATGGGGGTTCAACTGAGAAATACTCAGACAGGCTCACGGTTCTGGACTTTGGAGCGCAGGCTAGTGGGCTTGCATGTTTGGGGGGCCATGTGTTCTACCTCAACGCTTTTCATATTGCAAGCGGTCAGTACGGCGCTGGTTTTAGATGCCGTCGTAAGGCGAATACACAAAATTGAATAAAGCACGACAGCTGTTGGAAAGAAATCAAACGACAGTTCCTAACAAGCAATCAGAGTTGCAATTCTATCAATGATATTGTCATACTACTTATACACACAGGACACTTGTTTCACCATTCCAGAGTATTACATCAAAATCTCTCGGAGGATAAATCAGTTCGGCAGTTGTGTGCTACTACTGAAGAATTTCAAAGTTGATTTGGACCAGCTCTCCTTGCCGAGAAAGTTCGATTTTGACATCATCCCCTACCGCAAGATATGATTTAGATTTGAACCTTGACCATCCTTTAGCATCAATCATCATGCGACCATCCTTTGTACATACGGTATTTTGAGCAGGTTCATTCACACCAAGGTTGCGCATGGTAAGAGAAACTTGGCGACGGTCGCCCGGATTGTTGAACGACTCCCTCGTTGCTCTAGGAATTCTCTGTTTGCAAACAAGAAGACATACACAAACACTTAGATCAACACAGTGAATCATGTGAAACAACATTGAAAGAAAAAAGAATGAAGCACTTGGTGGCCAATGCTTACTAAGAAGGTGGACATGTCAGTTTTTGTAAGGACTTTGGTATATGAAGTGCGAACTGCAGCCCATTGTGTTGCCGGTGCAACTGCTGGTTCCATTGCCGCTGCACGGGCCAGAGCAGATGCAAGTGCAAGTGTTGGTGCAGGTGCCGAAGCCGTTGCTGGTGCCCGTGTGACTGGTAGTGCCGATGCTGCTCCTTTTAGAGTTGGTGCCGGTGCCGATGCCCGATCCTCCGGTAGATCAGCCTGATCCGCTGACACGGTCGGTGCCCAATCCGCAGCTGGATCAGGTTGAGCTGCTGTCGTTGTCAGTGCAAGAGCAACTGCCGGTGCTCGATCCATTGCTAAAGGTGGTACCGATGTGCGAGACAACAGCGATCGTGTCTGATCTGCTATGATCAGCTTTCTAACTTGACTAGGCTCCGTGATCGTGATCCAGTCTTTTTCTTCATTTCTTTTAAACGTGAGAAGGACTGATTGTGGCGTGTTTGTTAAACCAAACTGCAGTTCATCATAGGGATTCAGCTTGTACTCAGACAACAAACAGATGCAATTTTTTCCGGTAATATAAGTGATGGACAGTGCCTTCGTTACTGACATGACATAAGAAATGAAACCTGCAAAAATATCCATCGTAGAGCAAACCAAACGGTTTATTCTGTGGTGAATGTCACATGGCAAAACCTGCATCGTAAAATTGCAGCAAAAGAAAGAAAACATGACATTATATCAATAAGATTTAGATAGTAAATCAATAAGATTTACTTGATGTGACACGAGTGAATCCTTACCAGGAAATCACTATGTTGAAGTACTAAACAGAAGATCGGTCGTCCAACTACGCGTGGCATGCAGGGCCCCCGCCTACTCCCACAAGCAGGACAGTCCAAAGGTCGTGACAAATCGTATGGACCGAACATCCATGGGACTGGAAATCCTGGTGGGTGTGATAAACCCTACAATGCATACAGATATTGGAGTGTAACCATAATTGATAAACTATCCTCACAAAAAAGATGATCTTGATACTTCAAAATATACAGACTAAATTGAGGGGACAGACATTAACATAGATTGTTCTCAGGACTCACGACACAGCAAACACGGCAGTACTAAACAATACAGGGTTCACAAACACAAATCAAGTACTAAACAATAGTACTTACTACAGACAAGCAAAGTTGCACTAATTAAACTCTATAGACTATTTCTTGCCACCGATCTACGGGATGAACCCCACATAACTGACGAGGCCATGGACTTCGTGAGAGATGTCTACCGGCACCATCACCATCTCCTCAACCTTGGAGAACCTAACAAAGTGGACTTTCCATTCATAAACATGACGATGAAGACATGTCACATCAGATTTGTCGGGAAGCTTTACAAGAACCACACCCTTCGTAATCGAAGGCACAACCAGGAAATTGTTGTGGTCAAGTACAGCCTCGAGAACACGCTTGACAACAATGCTATAGGAAAACACTAGTTCAGGACACGTGGCGACAAGGACACAACAGCTGGATAGTTTAGCAGTAGAACTCATCCTCAGGTCTTCCAGTTCACACGGCATGACTTTGAGAACTTCATCTCCACCGCGGACCTGGTTCTAATTCAAATAGAAACCAAATATTTTATTACTACCTCCATTCAGAAATATAAGATGATTTTCGATATTTTACTCCATATATGACTACATATACACACACAAATGAGTGAACAAAGACACTAGAACATGTCTTCAAAGGCATGAGAGTAGAGGGATTACTTGCAATATCCATAACACAAGTTACTGATGCAAATATACCCTCTTCAAAGGTAGCATTGATGTTCATAAAGTAGTTGAAAATAATCTATAAGAAATTAGTGTCAACCTCTCGCATGTTCGGGTCAAAAGATGAATTTAGAACCGACATTTGGCACACAAAAATCACATGCAAGATCACCTAGAAAGTTGTACTACTAGTACTAGCACTGCATGTTAGATGAGAAAACACGACCAAGATCGAGAAAAAGATCGTTAAGAAGAGATATTACCTGGACTTGCTTAATGAGGGATTCTAGAGAGGGGGGCTTGGACAAGGCGATGGCTTTGAGCTTGTCTGCGGTAGTCTCAGCGGGGTGCTTGTGCTTCTTCGTACCATGAGCCTCGACGGTTTTTGCTAGAGCCATAGACATCACTTCGGTCGGTGCTCTAGCGTCCATCAAGAAACTTTCAAATAGAAATAAAAGAAAAGAAACCATAATCACAAACCCAAAAGAAGAACAGAGAAGGAGTTATAGGATCAGTCTCGGGGTTGCAAGACCGGGCCTTGGCCAGAATCAACACCATTGATGCGCTCACCTTTCCTTCTTTGGGAGAGAATAAAAATGGCAAAAGCAGGTTGGGGTTTTCTTGAAGAAATGAGGAACAAGATGAGGGAGAAGCGAGGGTTGGGTAGAGAGGAAGATGAGAGAGAAGAGTGAAATGATGGGTGCTTCGTCCGTCCAACTTACTACTGGAAAGGAGGGGGTTTTGTGATTTGACGGCTCATTGGGCATTACTGTGGCGCTTCGATCGGGGTAGTCTACTGTGCAGTTGGGCACTCTACTACAGAGTAATTTACTGCATGGCTGGTGGACCCTAATGATGGTTGTCCCACATGTCTGCGAAAGTGAGTAGCTAAGTTCCCGACAACCGTCGAGGAGGATCCGCATGGTAGAGCGAGTCCACTGTTTTTTCTGAAGAAAAAAAATGATTACAACAAGCGTTTCCACTCTTATGACGGACGAGTGCGAAACACGGTAGCCACTTGAACATACATAGTGCTCCTACTACTAGGCATGTGCAGTGGTTCATACGTCAGTACTACATAATCTTGTTGCTAGTGTAGTAAGATATGACGATAACAAGTGATGTTGTGCGCATGTCAACTATATGAACAGTAATGTAACATACCACTTTTTCGACTGTCCGGTCGAGAATGAACAGTGAGATCAATGTTAACAGAACTAGGTCTACGGCGCACGGAGAGTATGGTGCTACAGTACTCCATGAAACATGAACCATATGAAGCACGATGACTCAGTGTTAGGCAGGGTGTATGAAGGGTGCACGGGATGGGAGCAAAAGTTCCCTTCTCGACCCACTTTTGCGTGTTTGGCAGAGTCCATGAAGGGTGCATGAGTCCACACTTGTAGGTTAACACAAATACATGAAGAGGGAACAACTATATTGAGATGAGAATGCAACCAAACACACCCACACGCTTTGTGCTACAATGACTAATCTGCACCATTTGAGTTTGATCCAATGGTCATGTTGCGCCGAGACATGGACATGCCCATGCAGAGGACGCCTAAACACCACCGAAGTCCCTCTGCTTCTCGAGGCGCACGACGTTGGTGATGCAGGGTGCAAGGGCCCGCAGAGCCCGCTCCCGGTCGACGGGAGCCAACTCGTCAAAGACGGCGTCCAATGGCATGAATGGATTCCGGTGACGGAGCCCTGAGAGCATTCACCCGGCAACGGCGACGGCAGCCCACAACGCTCCTTGTCCAGCTCCACCCCCACCATCACGCGAAGACGGCTCAGCTCCTCGGAGATATAGGTGAAGAAGGAGACCAGGTCAGGAAGCCGCAGTTCATTGAAGTCGACAGGGTGGTCGAACGGGTTTAGCCCGACGGCCAGCATATGGTCGCGCTGGAATGACGGTACGCATCGCGCAGCCGCAACACATGCATGGCAACTTGGTCCACCAAGTGGCTGAGGCGATCTTGGACCTCATCACGATCGGCCCGCTCGCGCTCCAGCCTGCTCCCCTGATGGCCTATCATATCTCCCGCTTTCTACAACAATGCCGCCGATGCCTCGAGCATCTTTCTGGTGGACGCCTGCTGCTTTTGAAGCACCGTGAACTCCCGCACATAACGGAGGAGCATGGCACTCCACTCCTCCTTGAGCTCACGGAGCTCCACGTCCTTGGCCATGAGCTCCGCATCCTTCGCCTTGAGCTCGGAGCTCCCGTGTCAGGCGTCTCACCTCAGACTCCGTGATCTACTGCGCCGCCATGGCACCAGGTAGAAGCAATGGGGAGAGGAAGCAAAGGGGGCGAAACGGCTGAAAGGCAATGCAATCTACGGGAAGGCGAAGGGAGCCAGCCGAGGAGCAGGGAATCTTTAGGTTTTCACCATGGGAAAACACCAGTCGACGACTTCTCACATCAGGGAGCAGTGGGTTTTACAGGCGGAGTCATCGTGACTAATTACTGCAGCGCCTGCTCCCGTCAATCAAAAAATTAAAATCCTGCCGCGCCTGCTCCCGTCAATCAAAAAATTAAAAATCCTGCCGCGCCTGCCGCAGCCAAAGACTAGAGCAACGCCATGGTGGATATTTAAATTTACCTGCCGGCAAGGAGTTAAAAGGGTGAAAAAAAAATGTGGCGGTGACCTAGCTAATCGGTCGCACTAGCCCAACTAGCTAGCCACCATACTTCACTGATGTACTCGACGGTAAAGGTGGTCTTTCGTGATTTGACGACTCATTTACTTTCTTTGGCGCTACGACTGAGGAGGACCTAGAAAATGTGCGGTAGGGCGTCCCACGTCTCGGCAAGGAAGAATATATGCGTGCACCACCCGGGAGGACCCCGAAACCGCGCGGTAGGGTGTGCCACGTCTCAGCACGGAGGAAAAATGTTCGTGTAAAAATATACTGTATCAGACGTAGTAGTACCTATGGTTCAACCTTGGGACCCAGCCAGTCGGTCGAAAACTCCACACTAGCCACACAACTTCATCATGCTAACGTGGCATGGAGGATAGTTGTGGTTAGCTCCATCCCGACCAGCCACAACGTCTCCTGTTCTAGGCGATTCTTCTATTTTCCAAGCTTTTTTAGTTATAATAACACCATGGCAAGCTAGCGCCGCTCTTTGTGTGTGGCCGTGCGTTTATAGGTTAGACGATGGAGAGGAGAGAGAGATCGCAGACCTGGGACCCACCACTAAGTGAGTCAACGGTCATGCACGTGTTGACGAGGCACTCCCTCTACTCTACTCAACATAATACTGTATAAAATCAAGTTATGGGACAAAGCCAACAACCGTTGTTGTTTCAGGCTATCCACTTACGCTTTGTAGTCCAGGTTGCCACTTCGAATCTCGTCTTTCAGATTTGTTAGTTTTAGGTCCAAATTTGACCAATGACAATTGGGACCCCCGTGTGTTGTTCCGATATTTCAGTGTAGGATGGTTTTTTTGAACAAACATTTTGCATGGTTAGACAAGTAACGACATGAGTTACACATATTTTGCATGTTTATGAACAAAAAAGATAGCGGCATAGAATATCACATCCACCCCGCAGCTTAGAAGCTATGGTGATACGAGTTTTTACATCGTTGGAACTGAGATTCAATGGCTTGGGAATAGTCTTTGTAATTATGGGCAATTTCCAAACTCTCCAAGGTTTTTTTGCAAATAGAACATTTAGGCCTCGTGTGTGTCGCTGCATCTTGGATCCAACGACTCCCTGTTCCTCATATTAGGTGCTCCCCATAGCTTAATTAGCCGATACGGTGATACGAGCATCTAGGTCGTATGATCTGTGATTAGATGCCACATGTGTAGTACTTGTAATTTCTGCGCAATTCCCAAACTCTCTCAGGCGTATATTGCAAAAACATTCAAACCTCCTACTGTGAGCCTATAGATCTTCATGAACTCGTATCACCATAGAATCTACAGCGCAGGGCACCTCATATTCTCCCGTGCGATAAAAAATCAGGTGCTCTCGCAGCTTGGGCGCTACGGTGATACGAGCTTCGAGGTTGTTTGATTTGAGATCCAATGGCATCTGAGCAGTCTTTGTGCTTGTAAGCAGTGGCCGAACTCTTTGGGGGCTTTTCTGAAGAAAAAAAATCGAACCACCGACGAATTGTTGGGTCACAAATCCAATGGCTCCGAAGAGCTTGTATCACCAAAGCATCTAAGGTGTGGTAGCACATGATATTCTTACATACATGAGAATATGATGTCCTCCTTCATCTTAGATGCTACGGTGATACGAGCTTTGAGGTCGTTGGATATGGGATCCAAGGGCATCTGAGTAGTTTTTGTACAAATTGTGTGCAATTCTCAAACTCATCAAGGTTTCCTGTAAAAATATTAAGACATCCTGTGAGCTCCTATATCTCAGATCTACACGCTCCAACGAACTCGTATCAGTATATAGCATCTAAGGTGTGGGGGCACATGATATTCTCCCGGGGAGGAGAGGGTGCAGAACCAATCGGTGTTTGGGATGGTGGGGACAAATATAATCTAAACAATCCTAAACACAGCTTCACAATTTTATCTAAGGTCGAGGGGTTAACCCCCGACAATCTACATAGCTCCGCCTAAACACAACATTTGCATGTACTGTAGCACTAGACTTAATATTCATGTTTCAGTTTCCTGTTCATTTTGAATATTGAATTGAGGACCATGCATGTCTTACATTTTACTCCCTTCATTCCTAAATATTAGCCTTTTAGAGATTTCAAATGGACTGCCACATACGGATGTATATAGACATATTTTAGAGTGTAGATTCACTCATTTTGCTCCATATGTAGTCACTTGTTGAAATCTCTAAAAGACTAATATTTATGAACAGAACGAGTATTTTTGAATTCGTGTCACACATGCATGGTTTGGAAAAATAGATGCACTATACTTATTGGATTGTTGTTGTGTTTGTGTGTGTGTGTGTGGTCATATGCTTGATACATACAAAGTTTTCTCACCACCATACCTTTCATATTTTAAATTTGAATTTGCAATGAAAAAATTACTAGGGATACCATGAAATGTGAAATCCATGTTGAGATTACTATATCACAAACTCACTCTAATTCAAGAACTCGTCATAAATGAATTACCACGTTGAGATTACTATTTGCAAGGAAAATACGGGCATTGTAATACACATAGATTCGTTCGGCAATTTGAAAGATTCATTTTGTATACTCGAATGGTAGGACCCAACGGTGTACCAGCCAGACCTTGTCTCGTGTTGATCCTAAAAAAACCGGGCTCGTGTCCTTATGGTAGCGTGCGTGGTATGCACATTAGCCAACCCCAACCAGTCGAGCCTCCGCGTTTTGAGTCGAAATATCTAGCGGCCAAAATTCCAGCCCTAGGAAATTCCCCGCATGTCCCTGATCCATAGTGACTACCGATGAACAATGGAGGGATGCTTTAGTAACTAGACAATGTTACCTAGCGTGCGGAACACGGTTCAATTCCCTCGGTCGCCGCTACCCAAGGTCACCTGTCAACTGCATTGCCTAGTACTAATAGGAGTACTACACCAGGATGAGCACATAATTGAGCCTGTTTGTTCATGCCTAGTACTTGACTTAATATATCAAGCAATGCACTGGTACGGAGGGATTATCCTTTTACTCTGCATATATAACTTCTTTGAAGTCTAACTAAGCAAAATGTTTGACCAAATCCTTTCTTAAGAGATACAACAGGAAAGATGTATCACTTGAAAATTTATTCCATGATGCAGGTTATGATATTGTTTCGAATCCTGGATTTTAAATTTCATAAAATACAAAATTGACTAGAAATTCATGAAACTGAGCATGGTCACGTGATATGGCACAAATATTCCTACGTAATTTCTTTCTTCAATTTTAGACATGCTGCTTATGCGAAGTTGCACAAATGAAGAGCCAAGGTATTTATTGAAACCGTGGGCGTTTACGTGCCGGCACGAGTCCCGCTTCTCATCGGCAGGTGCCGTCCGAGCAAGCGTGTGAGTCGACGGGAGGCGTGCAAGCAGACTGCTGCGCTGCTACCTCTTTTAGCACTGCGTTGGTTTTCCCCGAAGAGGAAGGGATGATGCAGTAAAGTAGCGTAAGTATTTCCTGCATTTTTTGAGAACCAAGGTATCAATCCAGTAGGAGGCTACGCGCGAGTCCCTCGTACCTGCATAAAACAAATAAATCCTCGCAACCAATGCAAATAGGGGTTGTCAGTCCCTATAAGGCCACTTACGAGAGTGAGATCTGATAGATATGATAAGATAATATTTTTGGTATTTTTATGATAAAGATGCAAAGTAAAATAAAGGCAAAGTAAATAACAAAGTAGTAGGAGATTGATATGATAAATATAGACCCGGGGGCCATAGGTTTCACTAGTGGTTTCTCTCGAGAGCATAAGTATTCTACGGTGAGTAAACAAATTACTGTTGAGCAATTGACAGAATTGAGCATAGTTATGAGAATATCTAGGTATGATCATGTATATAGGCATCACGTCCGAGACAAGTAGACCTACTCCTGCCTACATCTACTACTATTACTCCACTCATCGACCGCTATCCAGCATGCATCTAGAGTATTAAGTTAAAAACAGAGTAACGCCTTAAGCAAGATGACATGATGTAGAGGGATAGACTCATGCAATATGAAGAAAACCCCATCTTGTTATCCTCGATGGCAACAATGCAATACGTGCCTTGCCGCCCTTACTGTCACCGGGAAAGGACACCGCAAGATTGAACCCAAAGCTAAGCACTTCTCCCATTGCAAGAAAGATCAATCTAGTAGGCCAAACCAAACTGATAATTCGAAGAGACTTGCAAAGATAACCAATCATACATTAAAGAATTCAGAGAAGATTCAAATATTATTCGTAGATAGACTTGATCATATACCCACAATTCATCGGTCTCAACAAACACACCGCAAAAACAAGATTACATCGAATAGATCTCCACAAGAGAGGGGGAGAACATTGTATTGAGATCCAAAAAGAGAGAAGAAGCCATCAAGCTACTAACTATGGACCCGTAGGTCTGAGGTAAACTACTCACACTTCATCGGAGGGCTATGGTGTTGATGTAGAAGCCCTCCGTGATCGATGCCCCCTCCGACGGAGCTCCGGAACAGGCCCCAAGATGGGATCTCATGGATACAGAAAGTTGCGGCGGTGGAATTAGGTTTTCTGGCTCCGTCTTTGATCGTTTGGGGGTACGTGGGTATACATAGGAGGAAGAAGTACGTCGGTGGAGCAACAAGGGGCCCACGAGGGTGGAGGGCGCGCTTGGGGGGGGGGGTAGGCGCGCCCCCTACCTCGTGGCCTCCTGTTATGTGTCTTGACCTAGGGTCCAAGTCTCCCGAGTTGTATTCGATGAGAAAATCACGTTCCCGAAGGTTTCATTCCGTTTGGACTCCGTTTGATATTCCTTTTCTTCGAAACCCTAAAATAGGCAAAAAACAGCAATTCTGGGCTAGGCCTCCGGTTAATAGGTTAGTCCCAAAAATAATATAGAAGTGGATAATAAAGCCCAATAATGTCCAAAACAGTAGATAACATAGCATGGAGCAATAAAAAATTATAGATACGTTGGAGACGTATGAAGCATGGAGCAATAAAAGAGGTTTATGCGCTGCTACCTCTTTTAGCACTGCGTTGGTTTTCCCCGAAGAGGAAGGGATGATGCAGTAAAGTAGCGTAAATATTTCCCTCAGTTTTTGAGGACCAAGGTATCAATCCAGTAGGAGGCTACACGCAAGTCCCTCGTACCTGCACAAAACAAATAAATCCTCGCAACCAACGCAAATAGGGGTTGTCAGTCCCTATAAGGCCACTTATGAGAGTGAGATCTGATAGATATGATAAGATAATATTTTTGGTATTTTTATGATAAAGATGCAAAGTAAAATAAAGGCAAAGTAAATAACAAAGTAGTAGGAGATTGATATGATAAAGATAGACCCGGGGCCATAGGTTTCACTAGTGGCTTCTCTCGAGAGTATAAGTATTCTATGGTGGGTAAACAAATTACTGTTGAGCAATTGATAGAATTGAGCATAGTTATGAGAATATCTAGGTATGATCATGTATATAGGCATCACGTCCGAGACAAGTAGACCTACTCCTGCCTGCATCTACTACTATTACTCCACTCATCAACCGCTATCCAGCATGCATCTAGAGTATTAAGTTAAAAACAGAGTAACGCCTTAAGAAAGATGACATGATGTAGAGGGATAGACTCATGCAATATGAAGAAAAACCCATCTTGTTATCCTCGATGGCAACAATACAATACGTGCCTTGCTGCCCTTACTGTCACCGGGAAAGGACACCGCAAGATTGAACCCAAAGCTAAGCACTTCTCCCATTGCAAGAAAGATCAATCTAGTCTGCCAAACCAAACTGATAATTCGAAGAGATTTGCAAAGATAACCAATCATACATAAAAGAATTCAGAGAAGATTCAAATATTATTCGTAGATAGACTTGGTCATAAACCCACAATTCATCGATCTCAACAAACACACCGCAAAAAGAAGATTACATTGAATAGATCTCCACAAGAGAGGAGAAGAACATTGTATTGAGATCCAAAAAGAGAGAAGAAGCCATCAAGCTACTAACTATGGACCCGTAGGTCTAAGGTAAACTACTCACACTTCTTCGGAGGGCTATGGTGTTGATGTAGAAGCCCTCCGTGATCGATGCCCCCTCCGGCGGAGGTTCGGAATAGGCCCCTAGATGGGATCTCGTGGATACAGAAAGTTGCGGCGGTGGAATTAGGTTTTTTGGCTCCGTCTCTGATGGTTTGGGGGTACGTGGGTATATATAGGAGGAAGAAGTATGTCGGTGGAGCAACAGTGGGCCCACGAGGGTGGAGGGCGTGCTTGGGGGGGGGGGGGGAGGTGCGCCCCCTACTTTGTGGCCTCCTGTTACGTGTCTTGACGTAGGGTCCAAGTCTCCTGAGTTGTATTCGATGAGAAAATCACGTTCCCGAAGGTTTCATTCCATTTGGACTCCGTTTGATATTCCTTTTCTTCGAAACCCTAAAACAGGCAAAAAACAACAATTCTGGGCTGGGCCTCCGGTTAATAGGTTAGTCCCTAAAATAATATAGAAGTGGATAATAAAGCCCAACAATGTCCAAAACAGTAGATAATATAGCATGGAGCAAACAAAAATTATAGATACGTTCGAGACGTATCATGCGCCAGCTGACAGGAGGCATGTGAACAGACCACTGCTCAGGCTCACTCGGAGGCGAGCCCTTTGACCAGGCTTCGCTGCCCACCTTCGTCCCAACTGCTCCCACTTTCAGTGTCGCTGGCGCTGCAGTTTAAAATCAAGCCCGCACTACCCGGCATCGCTACAATCTTCTCTCTTCCTCTCCGATTCTCACGTCGTCTACCTCCAACCAGCCTGACCTAACCGTATGCCATGCCGCATCACGATGGTCTGCCCTTAATCTTTCAGTTTCCTGAGGAAGACACCCAGCCGGAGTCTCAAGAACATAAGGCGCTTTGGGACGAGCTTGAACCGGCCTTGCGGGAAGACGCCGCGCCTGTCCCCGCTCGCGTTCCGGCTCCCGTCGCCCCGACTACGCCAGCGCCCATCCCCGTGGCATTGATGGGCTGGGAGCCGCACATTGTCACCGAGCTTGATGCCACGGGGTTCCACGAGGTCCCTGCCAACTTTCATGTGCCCGTGCACCTGCCAGTGCATGCGCCTGCGCGTGCACTAACGTGCGCGCCCGTGCCGGTGCCCGTGCACAAGAATGTCTCTGCCGCGCCGTTGCTAGCGCCTGACCCCGCGCGGGTGCCAGTGCCCCCCTCAGCGGCATGGATGGCCACCGTCGACCGCTTCCTTGCACCAACGCCAGTCACCTCCTCCCGCTAGTTGACTCGCTCTTGGAGACGGAAGTCCAGAACATTGTGGCCTTCCTTGAAGCTAGGGCCAACGTCTAGGAGTACGCCAACAATGGCGCAAGATGCCGCCGTCGCCGTCGGTCAGTGGCCTGATGACACAAAGAGCACGGCAGAGGAGCTACTTCCCACCGCAAGACGCCCTTGCCGCCGCCACGTAATCTAAATTTGCCATGAAAAACATTCGGATTGCCATGCTTAAAATCCGAACGTTTATCATTTCTGTTTATTTTAGATCGATCGTCGTATGAATTTAAAGTCAGAGTCAGACTAAATGAAATATATGGTTTGATCGATTGAATGTTCTGCTAGAGCCGTATCAAATTAAATATAAAACGTGATGAAGCCACAAGTATTTCCTCTCATCCAACGTCATAGACTGCTTCAATGTCGAGCGCTCAACACGTTTAGCGTGTAGTTAATTTCATGCAAAAAATAGTGCTAATCACATAATAATACGCAAATAATATCCTACTTAATATCCACATGCACTTAATATACTTCCAAATTAACGTGCATTGCATGTACACATTGACTAGTACTACTAGTACGTGAAACTGCTGCCGTAACTTGTGAACGCGTCCAGATATGGTCAACGGCAACATCGCCCGCGAGTTCTTTGTGTTTGCCCGTGCGTCTAAACGCAGAAGGGGGGCGGGAGAGAGAGCACACATGGAACCCACCAGTAAGTGAAGGCAAATAGTACTACGTGCGAACGAGCCGGTCCCACTAATGTACTAAAAATAATATTACATGTTATCCATTAAATAGGATGTGGTAATATAAAAACATTATATGAACAAAGGGGGGTACAACAAACATTGTTGTTCTACTAATGTTGCCTATTGACGTGCGATTTGAAGGCCCTGGTCGCATGTTCGATCCTCGTCCTTTATTTTTTAATTTGTATATGGGTCCAAATTTGTTTCATGACAGGTGGGCCCCTCGGTGTGTAGTTTGTAGCACTTTAATTTGTGGGTCGAAATTTGTTCCATTCCAGGTGGACTATCGGTGTGTAGTTTTGTAGCTTATTTGTAATAATTAAAGAGAACAGCAGAGTTTTTTGCAATAATACCATGGTGCAATGTTGAAGGCGAGAAAGGACGTGCGAGAGAGCAATGACCGAGCCAGAGGGAAATCAATTGGGGGAGGTGCGGGGTTGCAACGGTGTTCGGAGTAGTTGTGGGCCGAATGCTATGAAAATATAATCTAAACCCACCGAAATAAAGGCCTACACAAATTAATCAAAGGTTGGAGTCCCCCTCGCAATGTAAATAGCTCTGGCTTTGCGAGGGATGGAGAGCTAGCTTCAATGTGTGGAAGATACGACGTGAGCAAGCGAGGTCAATCGAGAGACATATAGATAGAGAGACAAAGTGAGTGTGGTCCGGCATTCATTGAGAATATATATATGCCGTGGAGAGATATTTTCGGATTGAGCTTTTGGGAAGGGTGAGGGCTGTAAGATAGAGCTTGAGAGATGATCCAGCCACATACATGTAGATATATTTTGTGCGTTGGATGATCCAGCCACATACATCTGTCGTGGAATTGTCACGACAGATGTCCTAGGAAAGGACTTAGTCATAGGGCCATCACAACTAGGAAGCTTAAAGGGGTTAATCGGGACAAAGGACACGAGAGGTTTATACTGGTTCGGCCCCTTACGGTGAAGCTAAGGCTTAGTCCAGTTGATGTTGTATTGCTAGGTTTCGATGACCAAGGAGCGAATCTGCTAGCTTGGCTATCAATATGTTGTTTCTTGTCCTAAGCCGCCACCGGGTCGTCCCCTTATATACACGGGTTGACGCCTGTCGGCCTACAAAGTCCCGGTCGGCTCATAAAACGTGTCCGGCTCGGTGATTTCTTTTATATGCCTTTCTTTACAAGTCTTTCTTTACATATGGCATTTTACAATATTGGGCCTTAAACCACCTCTGGGCTTAGGCCTTCTACAATTCTTAATAAACTATCATCCTGAATATTACTAGGCTTCTCTTAATAACCCGCCATTAGGGTTGACCCGGCCCCTCCTGGGCGGGTCATACCTGAAAGTTATATTCCCAACATTAGGCCCCAGGTTGATTTGAACCTCGTTCTTGTGTACCTTCAACACTTAGACGAAATCCATCTTCATCTGTCTGTAAAAACTTTGTAACCCTCCATGACATCATCTTCCGAAAATATGAAACCCTGTTATGACGTCATCTCCAACGAATCTTTATCTTTAAAAGTCTTCCAAAAATTGAGGCGTCTGTTTAGCTGGATAACCATTATTTGGGTCTTCCTCGATTTTCGCACCTTGCCTGTTCAATTATCCCCTTATAAATAGGCACGATCAAGTCTTTACTCATTCTTCCCTTTCCTCATCTTCTTTCTCTCGCAACCCTGCTGCTGCCCGAGCTCCGCCGCCGTCGCAAAGCATCTCGTCTTCCTCGACCTCGACCGCTGCATCAACCTGAGTCGATCCAGAGATCGGCGGTGACCCTCCATAGAAAATCTGCAGCTGTAAGTCTTCGCCTTCCCGCACCTCAGATCTACATTAGGGTTTTGAAGTTTCTCCGTGTTCTTCATAGTTCATCACAGTTTCTTCGTAGTTCTTCCACTGCAACTTCTTCTTGATCCAAAAAGAATATATAACTCATGCATTAGTTGTTTTGTGTTTATTTTTGATACTAGTAGATCGCTTTTTCTTGTACAGAGGCCTCATTAGAACTCACGAAGTCATTTGTACTAGATTTTTAGGTCTAGAATATTTTCTTTTCCAAATGGCCATTTGATCCAAAATAATAGTAATAGCTTGAGAAACTTGTTTGTCTCAACACTTAGCCAATTCCCTTCCTGGCATCCTTCGAATATCTTTAGTCATGGTGGCTTATCACGCCGGCTCACCTTTTCCTTTATATGTGTCATTAGCCCTTATTTAAGCCGCCATTATTCATCTGTGTCATGATCCTGTAACTTCATCAATAAATTGAACCGGCAAGTTACTTTCTTTTCAGCTTCCCCTTTTCATCATGCCGTCAAAAGCACCAACAGTCTGCAATTGGGTCCCCTCCATAGTAACTGAAGACAACTTGAAAGAGTTTGTCACCATTGGATTTTTGCCAGAGAAAAAAATTATGTCTTATCGTTCCCCTAACCCGGATGAGGAACAGCCTAATCCCAAAGACGGTGAAGTTATTGTCTTCACTGACCATATGAATCGGGGTTTTTCACCACCCGGCTCAAAGTTCTTCAGAGACGTTCTTCATTTTTTTCAAACATCGCCCTCAAGATCTAGGACCCAATTCCATATCCAACATCTGCAATTTTCAAGTTCTCTGTGAGGTGTATCTTCAAGAGGAGCCGACTGTGGAACTCTTCAGAGAGTACTTTTATTTGAACTGCCAGAATGAGTGTACCAACGGCCCTAGCTTGGAACTCAGTGGAATTTCAATTCAGCGCCGACAGGGCGTCGTCTTTCCCTTAATAGTCTTACCGAGTCATCCCAAAGATTGAAATCAGACCTGGTTCTATTGCCAAGATACGTCACCAGCTAATGAAAAACCACTCCCGGGTTGTCGCACGGATCGTCTGGATTCCAAGTTTGTGCTCCCTGATAAGCTTACTGCTGCTGAACGCAAGAAGCGTATTCCATCTATTAAAAGGATTCAAGCTTTATTGGGGAATGGCTTAACCGGAGTGGATCTGATCCGTTGCTGGATCTCCTGGCGGGTCATCCCTCTAAGCCGCCGATCAAAATTGATGTATGAATATGGCAGAGGCCCAAATGATTCTCTGCATCACAGCTCTATACAACTAACTGAAGAAGACATTGTTGCAATGTCAACCATCCTTGTCAACGGCAAATATGAGGACTGCAGTAAGGTTGGGTTAAACCCCTTCTGCAAACGTAACCCAGTACCAGAGGTGAAAAACCCCTGACCTCTTTCTCTTTTTGTGTTTTCCTCAGTAGTTTAAATACTTGCATGATATTTTATCCTGTTTATTTATTTACATGCCAAATCTGACTTCTGGAAGGCCAAGTATGATCATGAAGCTGCCAAGAAGGCTAGAGCCGCTGCCATAGCCGCCAGGAAGACGACCCAGAGGTCCAAGAAGAAGAGGAATACTGCTTCGGACCTGTTAAAGCTTGATGATGTTTCTGAGTCGGAGGTAACCCTTGACTCCCTTGGCCAGTTTTTTAATAATCTTATTGACACTGACTATTGCTAGGACGACACGGGGGCTAGCCAAGCCGTAGAAGAAGAGGTAACTATTTCCTGCGACTCAGCCCCTTTGCCAAGACAGAAACTTCGACTGGTAACCCGGAAAGTAAGGTTTTCGCACCCTTTGGCTTATTTGGACCCTCATTTGCTTTTGAAAAAACAGCAACATGAGAGCCGCCGTCAGGCCCGGACTAATGACGACGATGAACCGCCTTCCGTTTTACAACAAACTCCTCGAAAATGCCAGAATGAGGTTTCTTTCATCTTTGTCTTTTGCTTCCATTAATGGATCTATTCCCTTGCATTACTAACTTTATTTTACCTTTGTAGGAGGTTTCTCGCTCTTCTGGCGACTCATCTCAGACTCAATTTCCGTCTTTCAAGACTGCCCCTGGGTAAGGAAAAATCATCTTTCCTCTGTATCCTTAAAGCTACATCATTACACTAAATACCTCGTAAAATATTTCTTAGTGGTCAAGACAAATCCAAGAAGGCCAAGGTGATTAAGCCGGCAGAAGACCCGAAAGTTCTTGCACCTGAGCCGGCCATGCCAACTTCTCCCTCTCAACCTGAAGCACCAGAAGACCCGGCTGTTGATACTCAATTGGACCCTCCTGAGTTGTCAGCCGATGAAGCCACCCTCAATCCAACCATTACTGAACCATCTAGCTCAGCTAACCCGCCAACAACTTCTGATACTAACGTTTTGATTACCGGTAGCCGGTTTGTTGAACCGGGGAACCCCACTGTATTAGCCTGGCATATTGCTAAGCAAGAGGCTTTAGAGAAGCAAAAAGTGCGGTTTGATATCTCCCATTATGGTCACCTCAATGTCAATGATGTACTATCCGGCTATCTTAGTCATGTGCACTCCAGCCGTGACTCAGAAATCGAGATGGTCAAACAATTGTAGCTGAAATATGAGGTATGTTCTCCGGTTTACTTATACTATGCCAGCCCCCAAGTCTTCAGATGATGAACCTGAATGATCTGTAGACTTTATGATATAGGGTGATACTTTGTCTCTAGGTTTATCAATAGTCCAATAGAGTAGCGTAAACTTCACCTGTAGTCCCTAAGGGCCGGCTCAATTTATCATAAATGAACCGGTACTTAATTTCATAACTGTATTTTACTAGTCCCAATAAGCATTGTGATCCGGCTCAATCTTGAGAAACTTTCCGAATATCATGCATTAGCCCCCAAGTGCCAAGTGTTGTTACTTTGTGAAACACTTGGGACTTGAAACATATAAGAGTCATAAAAAATTGCTTTGGCAGACATTAGCCCCCAAGTGTCAAGTGGTATTGCGGTGCAAAGTACTTGAGACTTGAACCCTTATAACTTTTAATTTAAGCCTTGACACACCTGTGTACACTTTGTAGAACACCCTATCTGAATTGGGCCCCAATTAACTGATGCAAAGACCCGACTGGCGGATCAAGAGGCAGAAATCAAGACTGCTGACTCTAAACTCCAATTGAGTCTTTCTGAGACAGAAAAATTGAAGAATAGCTTGACTGCAAAGAAGAAATCCTGGGCCAAAGAAAAGATGTTGCTGATACAACGTGCTGAAACAGCTGAGGCGGCTCTTGAGGAGGTTACCACAGAGCTCACCGGCTTAAAAAACCGTGTGTCTCAAATGGTTTCCACCATCTTCAGTAAGTTATTTGCACAAGTCACTTACACTCTATTTTTCCCAGGAATATAAGCCGCCTGCTTAACCTTTGTTGAAACACTCATAGGTCCGCGGAGTAATAACTTGAGCCAAGACAGCATGACAAAACTGAAGGCGGTTTACACCTTGATGGAACAACTGTACACGGGGGCTCAACGGGCGCTTGCGGCCATCTCTCCTGCCAATCAAGGACCCAACCGCCTAAGTGATATTTTGAAGAAGCTGTCCATCTTACCCGCGAGATTCAAGGAAACCAAATAGTCTTGTGCAAGAGCCGGAGCGCTGACTACCGTGAGCCGCTGCAAAGCTTGGGTGCCAGAATTAGACCCGGCAGATGTGGTCAGGGGGTATCCCACTTTGAAAGAAGATGGGACTCCGTTTGAGCAAGATGACCTCATTGCCTGTGTGAGGGGAGTCCGTTCTGAAGCTACCATACTTGGCGAGGAGACCAACATCGACAAATATCAGTCGGGTTTTGATATGGAAAATAAGAGAATGGCGGCTCCCTCTTATAAAGTGACAGATCTTATCCCGCCGGTTCGCCAACATACCTTTGCCCCGAAAATTGACCTGGCTGGCTTGATTAACGAGGAAGCTGAATTTGTCGCAGTTAATGGCTTTGATTGGTCAAAGTCCAGCTTTGAATCAGTGGAAGGAGGTGAACCGGCGAGGGAGGAGCAATGATCATATAAATAGCCTAGCCTTTAACTTTAAGAAAGAAAAACAGTCTTAACCTTTTGGGCTCTCAATGCCTTGTAATAGGTTAGTTTGAAAACTGCATGCTTTGCTTATGCCGTCGTGCATAAGATGTTACATATGACTCTTTTCCCATGATGTTTTAATATATATGCATTACCTCTATGATTCTGTTCCTGTAAGAGATGAAAAAACTGTCCTGGCAGTTTAGCGCCGGACGGGTCAAAACACCCGATATACAACTATGAAATTGACATAGTAGGAAAAACAGAACCAAATGCAAAATAAACAAGGTTGAGAAAACCTTTAATTAAAGGAAAAACACAGATAAATCTGTCTTTGAATATCACTGCCATACCTGTATTCCTTGAATCGGAACTGCCGGCTTTCATAACCCGGACAATGAGGTTGATAACCCAATCGGTTTGAGAAATCAATGCTTCCATATGCCTGATGACTATTATGCCTTGGTGGCTTATTGTCAAATAGTCAAGCCGGTTTAAATAAAAAACCATGCTAACAGTTAGATTTTAGACAACAAAACCCAGTAAGACAAAATAACAGACTTCAAACAATGTAATTTAAACCTTTAAATAAAATTTGGGGGTTCCTGATTCGAATACGATCAGAGAACCGGAACAAAGGGGTTAAGCTAAGATTTGAATACGATCATATAGCCCCCCAGTGGTTTTGGCGTTGCGCCGATCAAAAGGGTACTGACAGCTATGTTCTCTTTGGTTTGAATACGACCAATGTTTGAACAGGAAGCCCCCAAATGACCTTGAGAGGTTTTTAACGACCCTGATTCGAATATGATCCAAGTCAGACCTAAAAGGGGTGAAGCTATGATTCAGATACGATCAGGAAGCCCCTAGTGAGTTTGGCTTTGTGCCGATCAAGAGGGTTACGACAGCTATGTTCTCTTTGGTTAGAATTCGACCTATGTTTGAACAGGAAGCCCCCTAGTGACCATAAATTTTACGGCTAGATTCGAATACGATCCTGAGCCGGACCAAAAGAGGGTTAGGCTAGCTTTAGATATGATCAGCCCCTTAATAGTCATTTGAATAATAAAAATAGTAAAGATATATGATCATTGAAGAGGAAAAGGAAAAGGATAGAGGTCCTGCTTTATTACTTATCATAATATATACAATGTCAAAGTATGTACATGACGAGAGCCGGTGGCTCAGGTGTAGTATGGCTGAAGCTGGGCAATATTCCACGGCCGACGGGTCTCCTCCTCCGACTTAAGTGAGCCTTTTTTGCTCTCAAACGTCTATAAGGTAATATGACCCATTGTTTAAGTTCTTACTGACCACAAAGGGCCCTTCCCAAGGTGGGGATAGCTTGTGTGCGTCGGACTGATCCTGGATGAGCCGGAGCACCAAGTCGCCTTCTTGAAAGGTTCTAGTTTTAACCTGGCGGCTGTGATAACGGCGCAGGTCTTGTTGGTAAATTGCTGATCAGGCTACTGCCAAATCTCGTTCTTCATCTAACAAGTCAAGTGCATCCTGTCGGGCTTGTTCGGCGAGTCATGACGGATGTCACTAGGCAGGACTGCTTCTGCTCCATAAACCATGAAAAAAGGTGTAATACTTGTAGACCTGTTAGGAGTGGTATTGATACTCCATAGCACCGAAGGTAACTCCTGTACCCAACAACCTGGTGTTCATTGTAAAGGAACCATAAGCCGGGGCTTGAGACCTTTTAAAATTTCCCGATTTGCTCTCTCAGCTTGACCATTAGATTGGGGGTGAGATACTGAAGAAACATCAAGCCGGATATGCTCACATTGACAAAATTCCTCCATAGCCCCTTGGGACAAATTAGTGCCATTGTCAGTTATAATGCTGTGTGGAAAACCAAAGCAAAAATCACCTTTTTCATGAACTGAACCGCCGTGGCTGCATCACACTTGCTCACTGGCTCTGCCTCAACCCATTTTGTGAATTTGTCAACTGCCACCAAAATATGTGTCTTTTTGTCTTTGGACCTTTTGAAAGGTCCAACCATGTCAAGCCCCTAGACTGCAAACGGCCAAGTGATTGGAACCATCCGCAACTCTTGAGCCGGCACGTGCGCTCGTCGTGCAAATTTTTGACATCCATCACACCTACTGACCAGCTCCTCCACATCAGCGTGAGCCGTTAGCCAGTAAAAACCATGACGGAAAGCTTTGGCCACAAGAGACTTTGACCCGGCATGATGACCACAATCCCCTTCATGGATCTCACGAAGAATTTCTTGACCTTCTTCAGGAGAAACACAACGTTGAAACGCTGTAGTGACGCTGCAGTGATACAACTCACCATCAGAAATTGTCACTGAGTTGGACCGCCGGGTTATCTGTCGGGCCAGGGTCTCGTCCTCTGGCAATTCGCCCCATGTCATGTAAGCCAAGAACGGTACTGTCCAATCCAGAATGACGTGAAGAGCCGCCACCAACTATGCCTCCGGGTCAGGAATGGCCAAATCTTCCTCTGTAGGCAACTTAACAGATGGGTTATGTAACACATCTAAAAAGGTATTAGGTGGCACCGGCTTACGCTGAGATCCCAACCGGCTTAAGGCATCAGTCGCTTCGTTCTTTCTCCGGTCAATGTGTTCCACTTGATAACCCTTAAAATTCCCTGCAACAGCGTCGACCTCGCGGTGATTAGCTGCCATGAGAGGGTCCTTGGAATCCCACTTGCATGACACGTGCCGAGCCACCAAATCTGAGTTGCCAAGGCACCGTACCCGGCTCAGACTCATTTCTTTAGCCATTCGAAGACCATGGAGCAAGGCTTCATATTCTGCTGCGTTGTTAGTACAAGGAAACATCAACCGTAACACATAATAGAACTTGTCACCTCGAGGAGAAGTTAAAACAACCCCAGCCCCGAGCCTTCCAACTGTCTGGACCCATCAAAATGAATCATCCAATATGTGTTGTCTGGCTTTTCTTTAGGTGTCTGCAACTCTGTCCAATTGTTAATGAAATCGACCAGCACTTGAGATTTGGTCGCAGTACGTGGCATATACTTCAAACCATGAGACCCAAGTTCAATAGCCCACTTGGAGACTCGTCATGTGGCTTCTCTATTTTGAATAATGTCTCCTAGAGGATCAGAGCTAACCACAGTGATTGGGTGACCCTGGAAATAATGCTTGAGCTTCCGGCTTGCCATGAACACCCCATAAACAAGCTTCTGCCAATGTGGATACCTTTGTTTAGATTCAATGAGCACCTCACTGATGTAATAAACCGGCCGTTGGACTGGATGTTCCTTGCCAGCCTCCTTGCGCTCCACAACAATAGCTACACTGACAGCACGTGAGTTAGCAGCCACATACAACAACAACAACGACTCTTTCTCAACCGGAGCAGCAAGAACTGGCGGCTCAGCGAGATGTTTCTTTAGATCCTCAAAAGCAGAGTTAGCAGCGTCATTCCAGACAAAATCATCCGCCTTCTTCATCATTTGATATAATGGCATAGCCTTCTCACCCAACCGGCTTAAAGCTGCAACCCGTCCCGCCAGCCGCTGAACGTCATTGATGCACGCTGGTTTAGCCAAAGATGTGATTGCCTTAATTTTCTTCGGGTTAGCCTCAATGCCTCTGTTAGACACCAAAAAACCCAAGAGTTTGCCAGCTGGGACTCCAAAAACACACTTGGCTGGGTTAAGCATCATCTTGTAGACCTGGAGGTTATCAAAGGTCTCCTTCAGATCAGTTACCAAGGTTTCCTTCTCTCTGGATTTCACCACTATATCATCCACATAAGCATGAACATTACACCCAATATAATTGTGAAGGCAATTCTGCACATATCATTGATAAGTCGCCTGGGCACTCTTAAGCCCAAAAGGCATAGCCACATCGCAGAAGGCTCCAAACGGAGTGATGAAAGCTGTCTTCTCCTGGTCCTTAACTGCCATCTTCATCTGATGATAACCCGAATAGGCATCCAAAAAACTCAAACGCTCGCTACCTGCCATAGCATCAATGATCTGATCGATACGAGGGAGAGCAAAAGGGTCAGCCGGACAAGCCTTGTTTAAATCAGTGTAATCCACACACATACGCCAGGTGCCATTCTTTTTTAGTACAAGCACCGGGTTAGCCAACCATTCCAGGTGAAAAACTTCAACAATGAACCCGGCCGCCAAGATCCGGGCCACCTCTTCTCCAATAGCCTTGCGCCTTTGTTCGTTCAATCATCGAAGAAACTGCCTGACCGGCTTAAATTTCGGATCAATATTGAGAGTGTGCTCAGCGAGTTCTCTCGGGACACCCGGCATGTCACAAGGCTTCCATGCAAAAATTTCCCGGTTCTCACGGATGAACTCGATGAGCGCGCTTTCCTATTTTGGATCCAAGTTAGCACTGGTAATGAGCTATTTGGATGAGTCGCCAGGCACAAAATCGACCATCTTGGTGTCATCAGCTGATTTGAATTTCAACACCGGTTCATGCTCCGTAGTTGGCTTCTTCAAATACGTCATGTCTGCCGAGTCAACATTATCTTTATAAAACTTTAATTCCTCTGTTGCACAAACAGACTCAGCATAAGCAACATCACCTTCTTCACATTCTAGGGCTATTTTTGGATCCCATGTACTGTGATGGTGCCTTTATAACCCGGCATCTTGAGTTGCAGATATACGTAACACGACCAGGCATGAACTTGGTATAAGCCGGCCGTCCAAATAGGGCATGATATGGGCTTTTGATCTTAACCGCTTCAAAGGTTAATTTCTTAGCCCGAGAATCATATTCATCCCCAAAGGCTACTTCCAGCTCAATCTTACCAACTGGGTATGCCGACTTACCAGGTACAACACCATGGAAAACAGTGTTGGATTGTTTAAGACTCTTGTCAGTCAACCCCATACGACGAAACGTCTCATAATAGAGGATGTTACTGCTACTGCCTCCGTCCATGAGCACCTTAGTAAACTTATATCCCCCAACCTGAGGCACCGCCACCAAAGCCAAGTGACCCGGATTATCAACCCGGGGAGGGTGATCCTCCCTACTCCACACAATAGGCTGTTCTGACCACCTCAAATAACGTGGAACCACCGGCTCAACAGCGTTTACAGCCCTCCTATGAAGTTTCTGGTCCCTCTTGCACAAACTAGTGGTAAATACGTGGTACTGCCCACTGTTCAGTTGTTTCGGATTACTCTGATACCTGGACTGTTGTTGTTGTTGCTGCTGATTGCTTTGGCCGGATTGCTGATTATAACCACCTTGGTTACCCGGATGGCCCTGGCCGTGAAAACCACCTCCGCCTGAGCCGGCGCCCGGGCCATGAAAACCGCCGCTGCCTGAACCGCCGCCAGGTCCGTGGTTACCATCTAACATGTTGGAATTTTTAAATGCCTTCATGTCGTACAGTCCTTCCACAGATGGGTAGCTGGCTTCTCCTGGGTGCCGGCGTCTCGGACAGGGTTCATTCAGTAGTTGCTCAAGATTGGGACCTGACCTGCCGGCCCGAGGAGGTGGCCTCCCCTTGCGCCGTTGGTTGTTGCCCTATGTACTGGTGTTAGCCACAAACTCGTCAGCCTTACGTTTATTACCTCCTTGACTCGCCGGGTTATGCTGGTGACCCTTGCCATTCTTTTTCCCCTTCCCTGCCTTCTCTTCATCAGACGCGGGATCCTTGGTACTATCTGAATCAGCATATTTGACCAGAGCCACCATCAACTGGCCCATGTCATGACAATCACGCTTGAGCCGTCCCAACTTCTGCTTCAGAGGTTAAAAATGGCAATTTTTCTCCAACATTAAGACCGCAGAGCCGGCATCCATCTTATCAGATGAGTGTATTATCTCTTTGACCCGGTGCACCCAATGGGTCGTGGACTCACCTTCATCTTGCTTACAGTTTGTCAAGTCCACGATTGACATAGGTTGCTTACATGTGTCCTTGAAGTTCTGAATGAACCGGGCTTTTAACTTCGCCCATGAGCCGATGGAGTTGGGTGGCAACCCTTTCAACCAAGTGCGAGTTGTTCCATCCAACATCATAGTAAAATATTTTGCCATTGCTGCATCGCTGACCTCCAATAGCTCCATCGCCATCTCATAACTTTCAATCCATGCCCCAGGCTACAAGTCGGCCGTGTAATTAGGCACTTTATGAGGCCCTTTAAAATCTTTTGGCAAGCGCTCATTACGTAGAGCCGGCACTAGAGAAGGAACACCTCCTGTCCTTGTGGCTACTCCTTCCTCAACAGAGGTTGCTGGATAAACCGGAAAAGCCAGATGAGCTGCCTGCTCAGCGGCCAGTTGAACCGCCCGCTCAGCCTCCTGACGGATCCTCTCCTGATCCACTAAGTTGAAGGCCCCATTCTGCGCTGGGTCATGCCTGCGAGGTTGGTTACGGCGTTGGGCATTGCTTGACATAGTCGCCGAGTCCATATGCCTACTATAGCTCGGGCTCCGGCTTGGGCGAGGGGTTGAATGGATTTTGTCTCGACTATAAGAGTACGCATCCTGCTGTGCCAGGGCTGTCTGAAGAAGTTCTCTGACCCTTCGTGTTTTGATCGCTGTTGGAGAGTCACCCTCCATTGGGAGAGCCGCCAGACGGGCCGATGCAGCAATTAAATTCTCCAAAGGGTTAGAGAAGTGACCCGGTGGTACTGGCGTGTAATGAGGCAGAGCAGTATTCACACGGGGTGGTTCCATGGTCCTCGGCTGAACCGGCGCCCCCGCCCCGGGTGTTGTGATCCGGTTTGCCTTCGGGGGTTGCTGGGACCGACCCCGGGTGTGTGAAAAAGGTTCCTTGGATCGTAAGTCAGAGGCAGACATGACTGAGTCTTCTGGTGTCTTCTCCTCATGACCTCGTTTGACGCGTTCAGATCCACCGAGAGCCGGAAAGTCTCTGCTTGAAGCTGCTGAGCACGAGCATCTGAAGCCGCCCGCTCCGTAGCCATCCTGACATCTTCTGCTGCTAAATTTTCCTTGGCCTATGCCACCTCTTCACGTAGTCGTGCCACCTCCGCGTCATGCTGAGCCTTATCCGCCGGCTCAACCACAGCACTCAACAGAGTTGTCATCTTATCCATGAGGTACATTAGTACCTGAGCCGGGGGCGCGCGGGGTCTCCTGACCCGGCTGCCGCTGACCCGGTGGTTATTGCTGCCGCAGCCATAGAATTCTGCCCGGGTTGAGTGCCAGCCATGAAGACTCCGGCTCGATTCGGCGGCTCAGAAGGGTCTGAAATACTGCTGCCATCGGAACAGCCCCCAAGCACGCGATCTTGTAGCTGATACAAAGAATCTGTCTCGCCTGTTGATGACGCAACATGGAACCGATGGCCATCTCACCACCGTCTATCGATCCGTCAGAAAATTCCCCTCCATGGATGCAACCCACAAAGGCCCGCCGCACGATGGGTTGAGCCCGGGCGAGTCTCGCGCGATGAGCCGTCTCGATGAGGTTGGTGCAGACGTCCGGCTTAGGGCCTGACTCGCCGATCCGGCCGATGAAGACATGGATTCCACCGAAGGGGACCCGGTACCCATACTCAATCGAGCCGGCGTCGGGGCCCCAGCCTTTGTCGTCGATGTAGAGCTTGCCTCGACGACTCTTTGTCATCCGGCCCACAGCGTATCCCTTGAGCCCTTCGAAGTTGCCCTTCAAGAACTCAAATCCACCGTGCGCTGGCCCCACGACGGGCGCCAACTATCATGGAATTGTTACGGCAGATGTCCTAGCGAAAGGACTTAGTCGTAGGGCCATCGCAACTAGGAAGCTTAAAGGGGTTAATCGGGACAAAGGACACGAGAGGTTTATACTGGTTCGGCCCCTTACGGTGAAGGTAAGGCTTAGTCCAGTTGAAGTTGTATTGCTAGGTTTCGATGACCAAGGAGCGAATCCGCTAGCTTGGCTATCGATCTATTGTTTCTTGTCCTAAGCCGCCGCCGGGTCGTCCCCTTATATACACGGGTTGACGCCTGGCGGCCTACAGAGTCCCGGCCGGCTCATAAAACGTGTCTGGCTCGGTGACTTCTTTTATATGCCTTCCTTTACAAGTCTTTCTTTACATATGGCGGTTTACAATATTGGGCCTTAAGCTGCCTCTGGGCTTAGGCCTTCTACAATTCTTAATAAACTATCATCCTGAATATTACTGGGCTTCTCTTAATAACCCGCCATTAGGGTTGACCCGGCCCCTCCTGGGCGGGTCATACCTGAAAGTTATATTCCCAACAGAGTAGTTGTGGGCCAAATGCTACGAAAATATAATATAAACCCACCGAAATAAATGCCTACACAAATTAATCAAAGGTTGGATTCCCCCTCGCAATGTAAATAGCTCTGGCTTTGGGAGGGATGGAGAGTTAGCTTCAATGTGTGGGAGATACGGCATGAGAAAGCGAGGTCAATCGAGAGACATATAGATAGAGACAAAGTGAGTGTGGTCCAACATTCATTGAGAAGATATATATGCTCTGGAGAGATATTATCGGATTGAGCTTTTGGGAAGGGTGAGGGCTGTAAGATAGAGCTTGAGAGATGATCCAGCCACATACATGTAGATATATTTTGTGCGTTGGAGGAAGGAAGGTCAATTGATTACATGTATAAAGGGAGAGAGATTGAGCAAGTGTGGGTCGTTGTGCGATCGAAAGAGTGAGACGGGTTGGAGAGAGTGACCTAGATAGACAATGTGCATGAGAGAGTATACAATATGAATATGTCGATTTGGGTTCAAACATGGAGATATATCGTTTGTGTCTGAGAAAGAGCGAGGTTAATCAAGACATACTGATGTATACTACACAACCTTCTTCTTGTAGACGTTGTTGGGCCTCCAAGTGCAGAGGTTTGTAGGACAGTAGCAAATTTCCCTCAAGTGGATGACCTAAGGTCTATCAATCTGTGGGAGGCGTAGGATGAAGATGGTTTCTCTCAAGAAACCCTGAAACCAAATAACAAAGAGTCTCTTGTGTCCCCAACACACCCAATACAATGGTAAATTGTATAGGTGCACTAGTTTGGCGAAGAGATGGTGATACAAGTGCAATATGGATAGTAGATATAGGTTTTTGTAATCTAAAAATATAAAAACAACAAGGTAACTAATGATAAAAGTGAGCACAAACGGTATTGCAATGCGTTGAAACAAAGCCTAGGGTTCATACTTTCACTAGTGTAAGTTCTCTCAACAATAATAACATAACTGGATCATATAACTATCACTCAACATGCAACACTCCAAAGTCACTAATAGCGGAGAACAAACGAAGAGATTATGGTAGGGTACGAAACCACCTCAAAGTTATCCTTTCTGATCGATCTATTCAAGAGTCCGTAGTAAAATAACATGAAGCTATTCTTTCCATTCAATCTATCATAGAGTTTGTACAAGAATAACACCTTAAGACAGAAATCAACCAAAACCCTAATGTCACCTAGATACTCCAATGTCACCTCAAGTATCCATGGGTATGATTACACGATATGCATCACACAATCTCAGATTCATCTATTCAACCAACACAAAGAACTTCAAAGAGTGCCCCAAAGTTTCTGCCGGAGAGTCAAGACGAAACCTGTGCCAACCCCTATGCATAAGTTCACGAGGTCACGGAACTCACAAGTTGATCACCAAAACATACATCAAGTGGATCACGTGATATCCCATTGTCACCACAAATGAGCACATGCAAGATATACATCAAGTGTTCTCAAATCCTTAAAGACTCAATCCGATAAGATAACTTCAAAGGGAAAACTCAATCCATTACAAGAGAGTAGAGGGGGAGAAACACCATAAGATCCAACTATAATCGCAAAGCTCGCGATACATCAAGATTGTATTACCTCAAGAACACGAGAGAGAGATCAAACACATAGCTACTGGTACATACCCTCAGCCCCGAGGGAGAACTACTCCCTCCTCGTCATGGAGACCACCGGGATAATGAAGATGGCCACCGGAGAGGGATTCCCCCCTTCCGCAGGGTGCTGCAACGGGTCTAGATTAGTTTTCGGTGGCTACGGAGGCTTCTGGCAGTGGAACTCCCGATCTATTATGTTCCCTGATGTTTTTACGGTATATGGACATATATAGGCGAAAGAAGTCGGTAAGGGGAGCCACGTGGGGCCCACGAGGGTGGGGGCGCGCCCAGGGGGTAGGGCGCGCCTCCCTGCTTCGTGCCTCCCTCGAAGCTTCCTTGACGTCTACTCCAAGTTTCCTGGATTGCTTCCGTTCCAAAAATAAGTTCTGTGAAGTTTCAGGTCAATTGGACTCCATTTGATTTTCCTTTTCTGTGATACTCTAAAAAAAGGAAAAAAATAGAAACTGGCACTAGGCTCTAGGTTAATAGGTTAGTCCCAAAAATCATATAGAATAGCATATAAATGCATATAAAACATCCAAGGTTGATGATATAATAGCATGGAACAATCAAAAATTATAGATACGTTGGAGACGTATCAAGCATCCCAAGCTTAATTCCTGCTCGTCCTCAAGTAGGTAAATGATAAAAATAGAATTTTCGATGTGGAATTCTACCTAACATATTTATCCATGTAGTTCTCTTTACTGTGGTAAAAAAATCGAGATCCATAAGATTCAAGACAAAAGTTTAATATTGACATAAAAACAATAATACTTCAAGCATACTAACCAAGCAATCATGTCTTCTCAAAATAACATGGCCAAATAAATTTATCCCTACAAAATCATATAGTCTGGCTATGCTATATCTTCACCACACAAAATATTTAAATCATGCACAACCCCGATGACAAGCCAAACAATTGCTTCATACTTTTGATGTTCTCAAAGTTTTTCAATCTTCACGCAATACATGAGCGTGAGCCGTGGACATAACACTATAGGTGGAATAGAATGGTCGTTGTGGAGAAGACAAAAAGGGAGAAGATAGTCTCACATCAACTAGGCGTATCAATGGGCTATGGAGATGCCCATTAATAGATATCAATGTGAGTGAGTAGGGATTGCCATGCAACAGATGCACTAGAGCTATAAGTGTATGAAAGCTCAAAAAGAAACTAAGTGGGTGTGCATCCAACTCGCTTGCTCACGAAGACCTAGGGCATTTTGAGGAAGCCCATCATTGGAATATACAAGCCAAATTCTATAATGAAAGATTCCCACTAGTATATGGAAGTGACAACATAGGAGACACTCTATCATGAAGATCATGGTGCTACTTTGAAGCACAAAAAGGGAGAAGATAGTCTCACATCAACTAGGCGTATCAATGGGCTATGGAGATGCCCATTGATAGATATCAATGTGAGTGAGTAGGGATTGCCATGCAACGGATGCACTAGAGCTATAAGTGTATGAAAGCTCAAAAATAAACTAAGTGGGTGTGCATCCAACTCGCTTGCTCACGAAGACCTAGGGCATTTTGAGGAAGCCCATCATTGGAATATACAAGCCATGTTCTATAATGAAAGATTCCCACTAGTATATGGAAGTGACAACATAGGAGACTCTCTATCATGAAGATCATGGTGCTACTTTGAAGCACAAGTGTGGTAAAAGGATAGTAGCATTGGCCCTTCTCGCTTTTTCTCTCATATTTATTTATTTTATTTTATTTTATTTTTTATTTGGGCCTTTTCTCTCTTTTTTATTTTATTTTATTTTATTTTTCTTTTTTAATTTTTCGTCCGGAGTCTCATCCCGACTTGTGGGGGGATCATAGTCTCCATCATCCTTTCCTCACATGGGACAATGCTCTAATAATGATGACCATCACACTTTTATTTTCTTACACTCGATACTTAGAACAAAATATGACTCTGTGTGAATGCCTCCGGTGGTGTACCGGGATGTGCAATGACTCATGAGTGACACGTATGAAATAATTATGAAAGGTGGCTTTGCCACAAATACTATATCAACTACATGATCATGCAAAGCAATATGACAATGATGGAGCGTGTCATAATAAACGGAACGGTGGAAAGTTGCATGGCAATATATCTCGGAATGGCTATGGAAATGCCATAATAGGTAGGTATGATACCGGCGAAAAGTGCGCGGTATTAGAGAGGCTAGCAATGGTGGAAGGATGAGAGTGCGTATAATCCATGGACTCAACATTATTCATAAAGAACTCACATACTTATTGCAAAAATCTATTAGTTATCGAAGCAAAGTACTATGCGCATGCTCCTAGGGGGATAGATTGGTAGGAAAAGACCATCGCTCGTCCCCGACCGCCACTCATAAGGAAGACAATATATAAATAAATCATGCTCCGACTTCATCACATAACGGTTCACCATACGTGCATGCTAAGGGAATCACAAACTTTAACACAAGTATTTATAAAATTCACAACTACTCACTATCATGACTCTCATATCACCATCTCCATATCTCAAAACAATTATCAAGTATCAAACTTCTCTTAGTATTCAATGCACTTATATGGAAGTTTTTATTATATCCCTCTTGGATGCTCATCATATTAGGACTAAATTCATAACCAAAGCAAACTACCATGCTGTTTCGAGACTCTCAAAATGATATAAGTGAAGCATGAGAGTTCATCTATTTCTTAAAAATAAAACCACCGTCGTGCTCTAAAAGGATATAAGTGAAGTACTAGAGCTAATGACATACTACTCCGAAAGATATAAGTGAAGATCAATGAGTATTCGAATAATTATGCAACTATGTGAAGACTCTCTCTCATTTAAGAATTTCAGATCTTGGTATTGTATACAAACATCAAGCAAAACAAAATAAAACAAAATGACGCTACAAGCAAAAGACATATCATGTGGTGAATAAAAATATAGCTCCAACTAAAGTTACCGATGAACGAAGACGAAAGAGGGGATGCCTTCCGGGGCATCCCCAAGCTTTGGCTTTTTGGTGTCCTTGGATTTACCTTGGGGTGCCTTGGGAATCCCCAAGCTTAGGCTCTTGCCACTCCTTATTCCATAGTCTAGCGAATCTTTACCCAAAACTTGAAAACTTCACAACACAAAACTTAACAGAAAACTCGTAAGCTCTATTAGTATAAGGAAATAAATCACCACTTAAGTACTGTTGTGAACTCATCTAAATTCATATTGGTGTAATATCTACTGTATTCCAACTTCTCTATGGTTCATACCCTCTGATACTACTCATAGATTCATCAAAATAAGCAAACAACACATAGAAAACAGAATCTGTCAAAAATAGAGCAGTCTGTAGTAATCTGTAGGATTCGAATACTTATGTAACTCCAAAAATCCTGAGAAATTAGCAAGTCCTAGGAAATTTGTTTATTAATCTACTTCAAGTGGAATTGGTATTTTATCACTATCTGGTAAGAAACGAAAATTATTCTCGTGAGCGCATATTTTCTGTTTTTTACAGCAAGATCAAATAACAATCACCCAAGAAGGTCCTAAAGGCTTTACTTGGCACAAACACTAAGTAAAACATAAAACCACATCTAAACAGAGGCTATATGAATTATTTATTACTAAACAGGAACAAAAAGCAAGGAACAAAAATAAAATTGGGTTGCCTCCCAACAAGCGCTATCGTTTAGCGCCCCTCGCTAGGCATGATGATTTCAATGATGCTCACATAAAAGATAAGAATTGTAACATAAAGAGAGCATCATGAAGAGTATGACTAGCACATTTAAGTCTAACCCTCTTCCTATTCATAGGGATTTTTTGAGCAAACAACTTGTTGGAACAAGAATCAACTTTCGTAGGAAGGTAAAACAAGCATAACTTTAAAACTTTAAGCACATAGAGAGGAAACTTGATATTATTGAAATTCCTACAAGCATATATTCCTCCATCATAATAAGTTTCAATAGCATCATGAATGAATTCAACAGTATAACCAGCACCTAAAGCATTCTTTTCATGATCTACAAGCATAGAAATTTTATTACTCTCCACATAAGCAAAATTTGTCTCATTCGGAATAGTGGGAGTATCATAAGAAACTCGCATAATATAAATTGTTTCCACATTAAAGGAGTAATGTTCAGAAAAAGGGTAATCATAACCATGACAAGTTTTATAAATATAATCATCACTACTTTTTATAGCATAAGTATCATCACAATAATCATCATAAGTAGCAACTTTGTTCTCATCATAATCGATTGAAACCTCTTCCAAGATAGTGGAGTCATTACTAAATAAAGTCATGACCTCTCCAAATCCACTTTCATAATTATCACAATAAGATTCAACATCCTCCAAAATAGTGGGATCATTACTTCCTAAAGTTGACTCTCTTCCAAACCCACTTTCATCAATATAATCATCATAAGTAGGAGGCATGCTATCATCATAATAAATTTGCATATCAAAACTTGGGAGACTAAGAATATCCTCTTCATTAAACATAGCATTCCCAAGATTGGGACAAACATTAATTGCAGCAAATATATTTTCAAACTTGTCATTCTCATCAAACATAGCATCCCCAAGCTTGGGCCTTTTCATATCATAAGCATAATCACTCTCAAACATTAATAGTATGGAGAGCACCAATAGTATAGCAATTATCATCATCACAATGAGTAATAAGGGCAACATCATTTGGGAGGGATACCTTTTTACCTTTGCTTCTTCGTCTTTTCTTTTTCTTCTTCACATCATGTGTGGGTTTAACCCTCTTTTTGGAGCTCCTTATTAATGAGATTGGTTGAATAGAAAGCTCCTCCTCATTACCTGACTCATCATAAGAAATAATAGGAGGATATTGGGAAGTATCTTCCCTTTCATTAATATTCTCTTTATCTTCTATTTGTTTTCTTTTCATTATATACTTGGCAATATAAGGATTTTCAATGCAATTCACCACACAATACATATAAATTTCCTCTAGATCAAAATCAAGAACTCTATCAAGGGAAAATTCTGGAATAACCTTAGTTATACGTTTCATTTCTTCATAACCCAAGAGCAAACTAAGTTCATTATGATGTGCAAGGGAAATCAAGTCATCACAATTTTTGGACACAATACGATCATGAAACAATTTGTATTGGGTACTGAAATGATCACGTTCATTGCAAAGTTCACAAGTACGGCTAAGAAAGTTTAAATTTTCAGCACAAACATCTAGCCTTTCTTGCAACCATTTAGTTTCCAAATACTTATGCCTCTTGCAAAATCTATCTTCCCTGTTTGGTATGTACTTGTAAACTCTATGCACTCCACAAAAATCGACATGCTTATAAGAGATATTTTCATCATGACTAGTGCAATCAGCATTAGTACTATGGATATTCAAAGAGTTCATACTAACAACATTGCAATCATGCTCATCATTCAAAGATTTAGTGCCAAACATTTTATAGACTTCTTCTTCTAGAATTTGAGCACAATTTTCCTTTCCATCGTTCTCACGAAAGATATTAAAAACATGAAGCGTATGAGGCAAACTCAATTCCATTTTTGGGTAGTTTTCTTTTATAAACTAAACAAGTGATAAAACAAGAAACTAAAAGATTCGATTGCAAGATCTAAAGATATACCTTCAAGCGCTAACCTCCCCGGCAATGGCGCCAGAAAAGAGCTTGATGTCTACTACACAACCTTCTTCTTGTAGACGTTGTTGGGCCTCCAAGTGCAGAGGTTTGTAGGACAGTAGCAAATTTCCCTCAAGTGGGTGACCTAAGGTTTATCAATCTGTGGGAGGCATAGGATGAAGATGGTCTCTCTCAAGCAACCTTGCAACCAAATAACAAAGAGTCTCTTGTGTCCCCAACACACCCAATACAATGGTAAATTGTATAGGTGCACTAGTTCGGCGAAGAGATTGTGATACAAGTGCAATATGGATAGTAGATATAGGTTTTTGTAATCTAAAAATATAAAAACAACAAGGTAACTAATGATAAAAGTGAGCACAAACGGTATTGCAATGCGTTGAAACAAGGCCTAGGGTTCACACTTTCACTAGTGCAAGTTCTCTCAACAATAATAACATAATTGGATCATATAACTATCCCTCAACATGCAACACTCCAAAGTCACAAACAGCTGAGAACAAACGAAGAGATTATGGTAGGGTACGAAACCACCTCAAAATTATCCTTTCTGATCGATCTATTCAAGAGTCCGTAGTAAATTAACACAAAGCTATTATTTCCATTCAATCTATCATAGAGTTCGTACAAGAATAACACCTTAAGACACAAATCAAGCAAAACCCTAATGCCACCTAGATACTCCAATGTCACCTCAAGTATCCGTGGGTATGATTATATGATATGCATCACACAATCTCAGATTCATCTATTCAACCAACACAAAGAACTTCAAATAGTGCCCCAAAGTTTCTATCGGAGAGTCAAGACGAAAACGTTTGCCAACCCCTATGCATAAGTTCATGAGGTCACGGAACTCGCAAGTTGATCACCAAAACATACATCAAGTGGATCACGTGATATCCCATTTCACCACAGATAAGCACATGCAAGACATACATCAAGTGTTCTCAAATCCTTAAAGACTCAATCCGCTAAGATAACTTCAAGAAAACTCAATACATTACAAGAGAGTAGAGCGGGAGAAACACCATAATATCCAACTATAATACCAAAGCTCGCGATACATCAAGATCGTATCACCTCAAGAACACGAGAGAGAGATCAAACAGATAGCTACTGGTACATACCCTCACCCCCGAGGGAGAACTACTCCTTCCTCGTCATGGAGAGCACCGGGATGATGAAGATGGCCACCGGAGAGGGATTCCCCCCTCCGGCAGGGTGCTAGAACGGGTCTAGATTGGTTTTCGGTGGCTACGGAAGCTTCTGGCGGTGGAACTCCCGATCTATTCTGTTCACTGATGTTTTTAGGGTATATGGACATATATAGGCGAAAGAAGTCGGTCAGGGGAGCCACGAGGGGCCCACGAGGGTGGGGGCGTGCCCAGGGGGTAGGGCGCGCCTCCCTGCCTCGTGCCTCCCTCGAAGCTTCCCTGACGTCTACTCCAAGTCTCCTGGATTGCTTCCGTTCCGAAAATAACTTCTGTGAAGTTTCAGGTCAATTAGACTCCGTTTGATTTTCCTTTTCTGCGGTACTCTAAAACAATGAAAAAACAGAAACCTGCACTAGGCTCTAGGTTAATAGGTTAGTCCCAAAAATCATATAAAATAGCATATAAATGCATATAAAACATCCAAGGTTGATAATATAATAGCATGGAACAATCAAAAATTATAGATACGTTGGAGACGTATCAAGCATCCCCAAGCTTAATTCATGCTCGTCCTCGAGTAGGTAAATGCATATGGGTAATTATTTCGAATTCGTGCCATATTAGGTTTGGAAAAGTTGACATTGACTCAATTGTTGTGCTATTTTGTAGGTCATATATTTTAATCCATCCAAAGTTTTCTCACTACCATGGTGTTCATCATATACATATGAATTTGTATTAAAAAAGTAGCATGGATACCATGAAATGCGAAATCCACGTTAGAATTGGAGACTGCTATGTGACACACACTCTAATTCAAATAACTGACACACACTCTAATCCACGTTAGCGTGGATATCATGGATACCGTTTCGATTTTTTTTCAAATAACTCCTCATTAATTAATTAATAGTACCTCGTTTCGAATGACTAATTATTTGCAAGGAAAACATGGGCATGGTAATACATACAGATTCGTTTGCAAATAAAATAAGATTCGTTTGCATTCTCAAATGTAGGCGCACCAGGCAGACCAGGGTCGTGTTTTGGTGGTCGCATGTGTCGTACGGACGCTTAGCACCCAACCACCCACCCCCTCCCTCCCTCCCCCTCACCCCCCAAAAAAGAACAACGACAAAATAAGTTCACGCTTCAATGTTTCGGGTTGAAATATCTGGCGGCCCCAATTCCAGCCCTGCAAAATCTCCCTTCTCTGCCCTCCCCTTCCGCGCCCAGATTGCTCAAATCCCTAATTCGCCACCAACCCAAGCAAAGTTCGAATCACCCCTCGTCTCATCTCTTTCCCCACCTCCATGCCGGACAATGATGACGAAGGGAGCTACCTCATCTACGCCCTCGTCCACCGCACCGGGTGGTCCACCGAAAACATCGGCCGCCGCAACCGACGTGCCTCATAGACACCGACTTCCACCGCATCAGGTGCGCTTCACCGACGTCGTCTCCCACCTCACCGGGGCTACTTCACCGAGCACATCGTCGCACCTCCGCCCCCCGAGGCCATTGGGGCTTCATCAATGGTCTTGTCCATCGCATCGTAGCGCTCCACTGCCACTCTAGATCTGCATCCGTGCGCGGCCAGCCAACGCCAGTGCATCACCCTCAACAACTCTGAAGTGACCCGCACTATAGCTAGACGAGCATGCTCAAACGCCGGCCCGAACTAGGTATCCACACATCACTCCCTTACGCACTGTTCCGATGATGTTTGGATATCCTTTCACTGCTCTCTTAGGTTACACGCCTATGCAACTCTGACTCTAACTCTTCTTTCTTCTGGAGATATCATCTGAAACAAGCAAAACCATTTTTTAGTGAAGCATGACGGTGCTACGGGATCTGGTACACATCCTGCACACCCGTATAACCTTGTAAGTATCGGTCCTCCGGTACAACAGCAAGGTCGATTCCTCTTATTTGATCAACCATTCGCCGTGTCAAAAATGCAGAGGGGGATGCAAGGAGCACAAGGCCTGCACATCCAAGCAAGTGGTAACATGGACTCTTACATGGAACATCCCAAGCGTAAGCAGAGCTGCAGTGAGCCTATACAACGAGCTAGCGTAAATCACTGCATTTCATTTAATTCATATTGGGATGCGTGTATGATTTGTGCATTGGCAAATCCACGAATTCAAGTTACCAGGGGCAAACATTTAAATTAAAAAATACGAAGGCACTTGCACTCTGGAAATCAACATAACTTGAGAAATGTGAAGCTACATGCACTTTGAAAACCAGCTAATGATCCAAAGTAGTTCAGATTATAAAACACTAAATGATGCAAGCACCGAAAAACACAAAATGCAACATGGTGTACAAGAACTACTAACATGGTATGTACCTGCTTGAATTATTCGTTCTCTGGCTGAAAATATCGAAGTGTAATTGCACCTATAACCAGTGCGCAAACTGCATATCAATATATCTATCCTGCACAAGTATGCCAATAGTTTCAAACAACACATTAGAAAAGTATTTATGCTATGTTGTCATAATACGGGGACTTTCTGGTAGATGACCTTGACATTTCCCAAAGCCATGAAAATGTACTACAATTTGCTTGTCATCAATGCCTGCAAATCTCTATGTCTCTCTCAACATAGAAGATCATCATTAGACACTAAATCCTTCAATGGGAGCTTGCAAAATGCTTGCATTAGATCCCTCATTAGACACTATATGTTCATCACCAGGAGCATGTAAAATGTTTGCATCAAATCCTTCATTAGCAGTCTGTTCATTAGACACTTCAGGCTCAAGAACAATATGAGCTTGTATGTTTGCACCGGAAACGTGATTAGATACATCAGATTCAGTCAGTTCAGTATTTATTGGGGGGGTTAAAAATAAGCAGAAATTGGTTTCATTTTCTCATAGATTCCCTACATACAAGCAGTTTCACAACCACATCAGGTTTAACTATTGTCCAGAAATTGAATAGTTGAATTAGATATAATCAGGGATGTGATGTACCTGCTCATTGCGCATGCTGCTCTTGCAAGTTGTGATTGTCCATTTGCGCAAGCTCGATGCCATGCCCGTGCTGCCGCCGCTGCCTCCCACGCAGGCTACACCCAAGGCTGGATCTTCATCTTCTTGTCCTTCCATTCGCTTGAAGCCTGGTGACCGCCCTCCAACGAGGGCGCGAGGAAGTGTTGTGTTGGTCTGTCCAGCGGTGGCTAGGTTAGGAGCGAACTGGACTGGAGGCTGGAGGGAACGAATTGGGATTTTTCCTGCTGTCGATCGATATGGGAGGCGCTTGTTTGGGCCGCGAGCCTGCTATAGGGCCTGCCTTGCACTTACGTTATTGGCCCATCCAAATTGAAACATTTTTCTCCATTTTTTACATTGCCCGCTCGTGCGTTGGGACGAACATAACTAGCCTGGGCCAACCTAGATGACTCAAACTAGGTGCACACTTTCCAGCCACCCGAGGCGGCCGCCCATACCAGCCCCTACGGTGGCATCGCCCCTTTTTGCGTGTATGATTGGGGTAGTGAAAAATATTCCAGTGGCACTTTTGATTTACCCACAGAATGGTTGAATTGCTTGTTTCTATGAACTGAGTTCGCCAATAATGTGAAGGATGCCAGCCTTTCATCCTATTGTAGATTGCTTAGATCTCGATATGCCAAATGTAATCACATGAAATATGCAGTAAAAGCCAGTGTGATGTGTGTGGCTACAACTAGTCTAACTACACGTCCTCATATAACATATCAAGGACGCACCATCTTAGCAGATGAACCATTCGACTTACCAATGCAGTGTGGAAAGAAAGAAGTATTGGGACTTCGTATCCAAGCAATTGATGCCATGGACTCCTTCGTAGAACCTTGTAAGCGAAAAAGAAGTTGTAGTGTGCCTATACAAAGAGCTCGCGTAAGTTCAGTTACCTGCTTCTCGGAATTTTAGTTAGCCACTTATTGCAAAATTGTTCAATTATGTTGCTTGGCTTAATTTAGTTTGCTACTGATTACATAATGCCATAGCCTGTTAATACTATTATAGACTGCGCCTATCTATGTGTCTGATGCTTACTGTTAAGAATTATCTGTTTGCTTGAACTTAAATAGCTGCTTAAGCACGTAGATAGCTGGTCATATGTACTTCTAGGGTGCAGCAGAATTCACGTGTAATTTACGTTCTGCTACCCTATTTATTTAAATGGTTTGCTGTTATCACTTGTAGCACTAGTAATGTTTGCATGTTCATAGATAGACAACTGTCAGGTTTATATGAGGGACACCGTCTTATTAACTTATATCTGTTTTGGAATCATTTTGCTTACATCAAAGAAATTTACAGATGTCTGTGTTGCTGGTAAATGGTACCGACTTGTTACTTTAATACGTTGCCAAGAACTTGTTAGTTTTACTAGTTCATGTGTAATTAAATATGTTGCCAAAACTGGTTAATTTTACTAGTTTGATGTTAGTTTCTTATGGCTCTTGCAAAACTTTATTTATTGATTGCTAACATTCAAGTTTGCAGGATCCAACTAAAACTCCATTGGCACAACAGGTATGTTTTCAGAAACTTCCTTGTTTACTTGCTGCTGTAACTTGTTGCTGTAATCATCTTACCAACTTCATGTTTTCAGGATCCAATTGGAAGTCCAATTGCACAACAGGTACATTTTCAAAAATATATTTGTGTAACAGGTTTGCTGTTGTAACTTGTTGCTCTAATCAAGTTACTGACTACTCAACTTTTCAGGATCCAAGAGAAACTCCAATGCCACAATAGGTTTATTTTGCAAAACTTGTTTGTTTAACTGCTTTGCTGCTGCAACCGGTTGCTCTAATCACGTTACTGGCTACTCAACTTTTCAGGATCCAAGAGAAACTCCAATACCACAATAGGTACCTTTTGCAAAACTTGTTTGTTTAACTGCTTTGCTGCTGCAACAACCGGTTACAATGATGTTAATAACTACTTTTCAACATCCAATTGAAACTCTTTATTTCCTTGTTTGTTTAACTGGTTTGCTGTTATAACTCCTAGTTTAGATGTTTTTCTAACTTCAACTTTTCGGAATCCAATTAGAACTTTACTGGCAAAACAGGTTAGCCCAAGATCAAAGAGTGAGGTCCCCATGGACGTTGTAGCATCCCATAGCAGTGGCACCCGCCCAATCGTGCATCATGAATTGCCAACTGCTCATGCTCTAGAGGCTAAACTAGTGGTAGAAAGAGATTCTGGTTCTGCACTTAGAGATGAAGTTGACATGTTGAGGTGTAACATCCCAAAATTCTGAATTTTGGAATGTTATATCAAATAGATAGATGTGATTGATTGTTTGATTTCTTGAGTGAAATTGAGTGAAATTCGAAACTTTTTGAAAGTTAAATGAGAGGGAATAAAAGGACTTTCCCAAACTTACATTTTGCATTTTATGATCTCCATGAATTCAAATACTTTTCATCACAAAACCCTGGAGAGAAGATAGCATGACTTCTTCCATTTAAATGAAAAGGGTATTTGAAAATATTTGAATTTCATTGGGAAATATTTCAAACTCATAAACTTTATGCAACTCAATGATTTTCATGAGAGAAGATAATATGACTTCTTCAAAACATATGAAATATGAGTTGGAAGTTTAAAAGGATCAAATTCAAAGTCCTTTTGGAAATTATTTTCAATTTGGAGTTATTTGGGTTTTACTCAAATTATTTTTCTCCAAAAATAAAATATATGGAAATTAGGGTAAAATGATTCCCTACAATAGAAAATTGGAGAGAAATAAATTTG